>NC_133302.1:17161182-17228080 GCF_005239225.2 Populus alba | reverse complement strand
AAGAGAGAGATGTTAACCGCGCTTTAATCAGGTTAACCCGTCAACCTTGGATTCGTGTCGTGAAAGTTTGATACTAAAATAGAAAAAAAATTGAGACGGGGTTAACCATAATTAAGCTGAGGCTAACATCAAATCGCGGGATCAGTATTCTATGAAAGGTTTAATAATTAAATAAATAGAAAATATGAAAATGAACATTAATAAAAAAAAAATTAGAAAAAAAAAAACAGCTAAGAGTAGTGTAAAACTGTTTCATAAAAGGCATCGGCTGAAAACTACAGTGCTTTCCCGCGTCTTTGTATTGTTAATAACTATGTGCGAAAAGATTGAATTATGAGTTCTTCACAACTCAATAGAACAAAACATATACAATAAGAGACTAAGTTATAATGTGATTGATTTATGAAGGTCCATGATGATAATGAATATAACTTAGCACCAATAACACTATATAATATATGTTACAAAGTTATGTCATTCTTATTAAGAGTGCTAAAAATTAAGAAAAATCAGATTATAAAATGAAAAGGGTGAAAGAAAAGTGTTCACCATCCAAGGTAACAAGTAATCATAATATAATATGGCGTGATAACAATAAATTAGTATTTTGGGGTTTAGATATTTTAATGATAATTTAATTTCGCATCATTGGCAGCAGACAGGATTTTCAGGCATCAACTCCCAGCTTTCCTCAATCGAGTTACTCTCTTAACAACAATGCGTAAGTCTGTAGGCAAGCAGAGCCCGACACAAGGAACGTGGGCAGAAGAAAACTTGGATTGATAAGGACTTGACGGCACCTCGGCTCATGAAGGACCAACACTTTTTTTTTATTATTATTAATGTTAGTATTCGGTATCAACTTGTATATACCGCTCGATTATCTTTATGGATCTTGAAATTAAGCGATCATATAAGCTTTTTAATGACCTGGAGATTTATGAACCCGAACTAATAACTCTAAAAAATATAAATTAAAATCTGGCCAGTTAAACTACGCTTGTTAAATTATTTACCCATACTTTGATTGACTTGTTCCGGTGGTTGTTACGGATACTAATTAATCGCATAGTCTTCTCAGTCTCTTCGTCGAAGTTGGCCGGCTCCATTATGGAAATTGGCGAGTCTCTTCAACTCTCACATTGACACTTTTTGCGTATAGGTCTTTTTCAGTGGAAATATGGAAGGGAGAGGAATTATTGATGAACTGGAAATTAAAGCGATACACCCACAAGTGTGGTCTCACGCGTCAATTATCAATATCTTCCATTGAATAATATTGAATTAGTGTGATTTTCAAGTGTTTGGGCTGAGAAGTAAGGAAGGTTTGATACTTTCGAGATTAAAGTTTATTTCACAGGTAGATCTTTGCTTTTTATACCTCATATTATTTTACTTTCATTGTCATTAGGTCATAAGAAAGACTATATTACACAGGTGGGAGCAAGGACCCTGACCCCTAAGTTTCACAAGTGTAAAAGAATACTTCCGTATTAGCACGAAGACCAGAGATGCGTATAGCTTTGCTGCTGATGGCTCGCACTTTCAATGATAACACAAATTCAATATACTTGATGCAGGGTCCGTCTTCTCCTTCACGCTCTCCAATGGCCGATAATAGAGGAAATTCATCTATCACCATCTTTCTTTGTCAAAAGACTGGATCGTCAAATATTTCTTCCTTTTCCGGTTTTGTATAGAAACACAGCATCGAGAGAGCAATAATCTTCATTACAACTAGCTTACTGTTTTTGCAATCTCCCATTCCAGATGTCTGTGCTGAAACAAAGATTTCTTCTTTAAACAGAATTGTCAAAAGTCTTATGCCTTCAAGAAACCTCATTCTCATGCATCTCTCATTCGTGAAAAGTCATAGCATATTGGTTCAATGAATTTCCATCATTTCATTAGATGAATTTCGATAGCATATTGGTTTCAATTGAATTACCCACTCTACCATCCAATGAATTTCCATCATTTCATTAGAAAATTCAAAACCCAAAGAACACCGATAATTTTAGTCTATTGGGTGCTTCGTGAAACTTTCATTGTGGAATCTTTTATAAAATTGCCCCTCTCATTCCCATGCAAAGAACACGATAGCAGCAAGACCACTCTACCAACCAATGTTAATTTCCAACTTGATCGTTGCATTTTCCTAATTGAAATGAAATTTCCATTAGAAAATTCAAACCCAAAGAACACGAAACAGTATATCCATTAATACTAAATTTGGAGTAAAGAACACGTACTCATATAGTAGAGCGGGCCCATGTGCTTCAATTTGCTTGTCTGTCTGTGACCTTTTTTGAACGGAATGTAGAATCAATAAATGAAAAACATATTTAGGATATTTCGAATGTAGTTTAAATGTTTTATTTATATATAAAAAAAAAACATTAATTAATATTTTCTGTTTAGAATACTTCAAGGGTAATTAAAATATTTTTTTATAACAAATAAAAAAAGTATAAAAAACAAATTAATTAGAATTTTGTTTAGAATTACAGTTCACAAGGATAGTTTAAACAACTTTTTTATAAAAATAGAAAAAAAATTTATAAAAAAAAAGTATTTAGAATACTTCAAGTGTAATTTAAATATTTTTTTTATAAAAATAAAAAATATAATAGTATTTTTATTAACATACTGTATTGATAAAATAGATTTAAATGTTTTTTATATAAAATAAAAATTATATCTGTTCCGTGGATTGAAAGGAAACTTCAGAAAAAATGGTTATTTTTCTGGTAGTTGAACCCTCTGTCATCTATTTGAATGAGTGAGGCATTACTTAGTCATTTGAACCAGACTTTTCATTGGTCTGCAAGTCAGAATGGCATGCTTTTCAGTATGTTCTAGTGTGCTATGGTCAAAGGTGAGTATAACATTGTTACGGTTGATCACCAACAACTTCAATTACTGTTTTCAATTTAAAAAATCTAAAAACAAAGATGGCACCTTTATTTCATAGGAATTGAATTATCATATTCTAAGGGGGGGCATAACTAGAAATTTTCTATTTTATCTGCATTTCTTATTTGTTTTTCAGTCTTTCGGTCTTAAGCAAGATTGTCTCTTTGCGGTCTTAATTGCATTTGGTGAGAGAGAAAATCTTCATAGCAGTTTGGTGGTTGGATGCTCTCAATCATGCAGAACAGAACATGAGGATTCCACAGGTGAGCTGATAAGAAAGATTGAAGAGGCTGTCTCAGGGACTCTAAGCAATTCGAGATCATCAAGAAATTGCATCAACGGTTAGTGATTGTCTAGAATATGCGCAATGAATAAATATATCATTCTATTTCAACTTCTTTGATCATAATAATGTAATTGCTTTTGTATTTTGCCAACTTATACTCCCATTGAACTTCAAAGCTAAGTTAGAAAACCTTTGACTGTGTATGCAGTCTTGGTCCGGATATCAATTCTAATTATGGTAGTTTACCAATACTGATCTCACTACTTCAGTTTACGAAGCATTACTGGTCTGAAGTACCACATCCAGACTCATTTAGATCAATTGGAAGCTTCTAGACAAACGTTACTTGATCGAATTTGGAAATTGATCAAACAATGGCGAATACCCAAAGGAAGAGGATATTGAAACGTGTGGGACATTGTCGAATATGCCAAGCTATTGACGATGGTCCCGGCACATGTTTGTTTTCATTGTGAATTGGAGGGAATCATTTCAGGTATGTTAGTCAACTGCCTGTTTACTTTGATGTTTGACTATTTAGTACGTTGAAGAAGGGGGAGAGGGGATTCACTGTGATCACATTTTTATATTTGTTTGAACTATTTAGTACGTTGAAGAAGGGGGAGAGGATATTTTTGGTCTTAACAAATTACATGGAGGCATTATTACATCTGCTGAAGAGGCAGTGAATCTGCAAAAAAGGAACTCTGAGAGAAAATCGTTACTACTGGAATTTAGACGCGCCAAAGAAAAATTTACTGCCATCTAGTGATTTTAATGAAGAATCGAAGAAAAGAAAGGACTGGAGAAACAGTGATGGTAAGTTTTCCTTACCTCAATAGGTCAAACTAAACCATCTTTCATCTACCAGATGTTTAATTTCTGGAGATTCCCTCATGGCCATCGTCAATGGACATGGTTGTCAGACTGAATGGCTGTTCTTATGTGAACTAGCCTATGAATCTTACTCCAGCATATATGGCTGTATATTTTTTAAGATTCTTATCACTTGATTGGAGCTTGCAAAGCACAAGTCAACAGATAGGCGGCTCATCTCATTTTAGCAATGCCAAATTTTAATCACCAGTGGTGGTGAGCTAGATTGTTTTTAGACGCCCCTCTTTATAATCCTTGGGGCGCAGCACATGCAGGGAGGGGCAGTAGCTTAAGAATTAAACTTACCGAGTGAAACTCTGTCCTAAGTATTGTAAAAGTCATCAAATATTTGTTTTTTGTCATCTATCAGGTCACTTTCATGATGCCTAATCAGTCCCTCATAATTGTTGAAATGAGTAATGGGCAGTGGAATCCAGCAACTGATCTTTGTGGCCAGTCTGTCTTTATTACAAAGTCCAACCCAGAGCTTTAAGTTAATGGATGGAAAGGATATTCTAGTACATTCCACGCTCCTAATCACAATATTTACTAAAACTGATGCTCACAAATGGGCTGCAGAATCATGTCATATATAGTGGACATATGGGGTTCATATATGGGGCAACTGATGTTCTTTTTTTCTTTTTTACTTTTTGTTGTGGAAACTTCTACACTAGGACGGTAATTGAATGAGCAAATCATTATTAATATTTGAATGCAAGCATTTTTTTATATTTAAAGTAATTGACATATTTAAACTGGCACTCTTTCTATTTCATCTAGGGAATGAGGAAGGAGTATGGACATGCAAGGTCCTTGGCAGTTGCCCAAGCTCAACTTCTTTGTGCTCATGATGAACTTAAGATGGCAACAATGTTGGTGGGAGAAACCACTGGTAGTGGCTTTGAAACACTCAGAGGGGATAAAACACAAAGTTTTATTACAAAAACACAAAGCTTACAACAACACAAAAGCTTAATACACGCCCTCTCTCTCTATATCTAGTGTTTCCCTCTAAACTCTCCACACTAAATAACATAAGCTTAGCAGCCTATTTATACACAAATTGAGAATACGAAAAATCAAAGTTTCAGGTGTGAAGGCGGCTAGCGGCATGCGGCTAGGCGGTGGCAACTGGTGGCTGGCGGCTGGTCGGTGACAGCTGATGGTTGGCTAGGCGGTGGTTGCCTTCCTTGACCTTCTAGATTCAGTTTAAGTTCAACAAATCTCCCCTTTAAACTCAATCAAGGGATTTCATGCCAAGCATTAATTTTAGTCTGATAAATACTTCTCCCTTCAATGGCTTCTCTCTGATTGTAGCCTTTAGCCACTAATCTGGCTTTATATCTTTGCACTTCTCCTTTTGCATTCTTCTTCGTCTTGTAGACCCCCATTTGACACCTATTCGTCTTGTAGACCCATTTGAACACTATTGATTTCTTGTTTTTTTGGTAGATAAAGTCAGCTTCCAGGTATCATTCTTCTCAATGACATGTATTTCTTCATCCATTGCTTTTATCCACTTCTCTTCTGTGACAGCTTCATTGAAGCTTAATGGGTCACTATCTGTAAAGAAACAAAATAAATTTGTATCTTCCATGACTTGAGTGGCATCGTACAGCTCTTCAAGATTTCTCATCCTTCTTGGTCCTTCTGATGAGGATGCTGATGGTGGTGTTGATGATGATGATTCTAGTGTGTTCCTCCTGTTGAATACAGGGAATCTGTGTACCGGACTTTGTGGTTCAGCTGCTGGCACAATCGGTTCTTCTACAAGTACTATTGGTACTTCTTCACCTTCAAGGATCAAATCAGTGTTGATCCATTTGACTGCTTCTTGATCATCATTCCATTCCCAAGATTTATCTTCTTCAAAGATAACATCTCTAATCATAATTACCTTCTTCGTGATGGGATTATACAGCTTGTATCCCATCCTTCTTTCACCATATCCGACAAAGATGCATTTCTCGCTTTTATCATCGAGCTTTGTCCTTCTTGCATCTGAGATCTTTGCATATGCCACACAACCAAAGACTCGTAGATGAGCAACACTTGGTTTGTGACCATTCCATGCTTCTTCCGGAGTGACACCTTGCAAACTTCTAGTTGGGCAACGATTCAGTAGATACACTGCACATGATACAGCTTCAGCCCAGTATTGCTTGGGCAACTTCTTTGCTTTGAGCAGACTTCTGGCCATGTCAAGAATCGTTCGATTCTTCCTCTCAGCTACACCATTTAGCTGTGGTGTATAAGCTGGTGTTGTCTGATGTCTGATGCCTTGTTGTATACAAAAGGCTTCAAAATCATTTGCTGTATATTCTTCACCTTGATCAGATCTCACGGTTCTGATCTTATAGCCACTTTCCTTCTCCACAATTGCTTTAAAATCTTTAAAACAATTGAATACTTCTGACTTCCAGTATATCCACGTCTTTCTGCTAAAATCGTCAATAAAAGTGAGGAAGTACCTATTTTGTCTAGTCGACATAGGCTTTATTGGGCCACACACATCTGTGTGCACTAACTCTAGTGGCCTCTTTGCTTTCCAGTTGACTTCTTTGGCAAAACTGGATCTGTGATGTTTGCTGAGGACACAACTCTCACAGACTTCATCTGGATGATCAATGTGAGGCATACCTTTGACCATCTTCTTGTTTGCTAGCATCTTCAGACTCGTGAAATTCAGATGTCCAAGCCTCAGGTGCCAAAGTCATTCTTCACTGTTGGTGATGGCACCCAAACACCTTGCTGCATCATACTGGATGTTCAAAGAAAATGTCATAACCTAATTTTTTGACCATTTTTATTTTAATTATTATTATTATTTTATTTTACTAAAAAGGATAAAAAAATGATGATAAAAAAATAATAATGATGAAAAACAAGAGTAAAGTGAAATAAATGAAGAATGAATTAAAATTTGGGTTAAGGGCAACATGATCAGAAGTTTTGGGGTTTAATTAAACTTTGGAATTAATCTAATTAAGCTCAGAATTAATTTTAATTAATCAAATTAAGGGTTTTATTGGAGAATTGATAAGTTTTGAGATTTAATTAAGCTTGAAATTAATTTAATTCATCCAATCAAGGATTTAATTGGAGAATTGATAAGTTTTGAGACTTAATTAAGCTTGGAATTAATTTAATTAATCCAATTAGGGGCTTAATTGGAGAATTGATAAATTTTAGATTTAATTGGACTTTGGAATTAATGAAATTAATGAAATCAGGGACTTAATTGAAGAAATAGCAAAGTTTGGATTTTAATTGGGGCATGATTGCAACAAATTAAAATCCAAGGACCAATGTGTAAATAGCGTTGAAATGCAGGGGTTCAATTGAAATTTACCCAAGGACTGGACTGCAAACTTTCAAAACATCAAGGACCAAAACGCAAAAATCCTCAACACTGTTCATCTTCTTCACCCGAAAAAATGACAACGACTGTCTTTACTCCTGCATTAAAACAGAGGCACGATCGACCGATGGCATGCCAAGGGGGGATAAAAACCAAAGAAGAAGGAATGTTTAGGGAGGCTGGAAAGGAGGAAGAAAACTGGGGATAGAAAGGGGGGAAAACAGTGGGATTTTGGACGAGAAACCAAGAAAAAACTTCAGCTAAACCCAGACAAAAAACCAGAGGAGAAAATCAGAGAAAAGAAGAGAGAAAAGCAGAGCACAAATACCAAGCAATAATACACAAAGAGACGGGGAGAAAAAAAACGAACCCCGAACAAAGGTGGAAACAAATACCAGAGGCTAAAAATCCCATACGGAAAAACCCAGTAGACAGGGGGGGAAGCTAAGCCCGGGCGCGAAAGAACCAGAAAGGGAAGACACAGAAAACAAAGGGGCAGGAAACAGAGCAAAAACACAAGACAAAACCCAAACCCAGATTTGAAGGGAGAAGCCAGCACCGTCTGCAGTTCTTCATCGCAAGGACCGAAAAAGCAGGGAAAAGCAAAGAAAAAAGGAATAACGGCCATAAAAGGCAGGAGGAGACAAGCAGAAGGGAAGAAGCTAAGTAGAGGAAAGCCAGCGTGATCAGAGCCATTGTTGCTGCTGCCTTCGGTGTATCCAGAGCCAGGTAAGTAAACTTCTCTTTCACCGCCTTTCATTTTAATTCACTTCCTACTGTACATTCTCATTTAATTCCTTTATCTGATAATGCACGCGTGATTTAGTTCACGCGTGCTTCATGTTGTGGCCCAGCCGGGCCACTGGCTTGGGCCAGTGGCCGGGCCGGGCTGGCTGGGTCCAGCCCAGCCCATGTGGGCTGCGCTGCGCCCAGCCAAAAAATAATAATAAAAAACAAAAAAATAAAAAATAAAAAATATAAAAAATGTGTATGCATGAATAAAAATAATGTAAATTTATTGGTTTATTCATTGACGCCAGAGTCGGGAATAACATACCGGTTTAAATTTATATTATTTTTATTTGTTGTATTTTTATTTTATTTTAGCTAGAAAAATAAAAAATATATGCATGCGTAAAAATAAATTTATTTTTATTTATTTATTCACTGCCGCTAGAGTAGGGAATAAAAAACATTAATCTAATTTTCTTTTTCGTAGCTATGAATTTTTACCAATGCTAGAGTTGAAATTATTCATGCTCGAATATTCACTGGCGCCAGAGTCAGGAATATTATAAACAAATCATCATAGCATAAACTAATAAACATTTAGCAATTTAAGACAAAACCAACAATGCAGTCTGCCTTAGGCAGAACATTTAAGGGGTGATAATATCTTCCCTTTTACGTAACCAATCCCGAGTCATAGAATCTATGTTGACCAGTTAGGGTTCCTAGTGACTATAATACTAGGTGGCGACTCCTCAAACGAGACATTTTCCCCTAAAAGAACCGGATGCCAGAAATCTGTTCTTTTTCCACCAATAATTCAAGAGAATAATTTTTTAAGGCCGCCGCGATGTCGGGTGCGACAGAAAATATCCTATTCTTGGACATTTTCACATAGGCAATTAATATCCCATTGTAGTCTCTAATTGTCAGATGACAATTCTTCGTGCAAAGAGTATAACCTCTCTCCATAAGTTGACCTATGTTGATCAAGTTCTGCTTTATGTTTGGGACATAATAAACATCGGCGATGTAGCTGTGATCGACATTCTTCAACTTGATTGGGATGTTGCATTTACCTTTGAATGGAACTTTTGAGGTATCTCCAAAAGTAACTAGACCTTGAATGGTCTCATCTAGATCACCAAATAACTCTCGGTGGCCGTATATGTGATTGCTGGCTCTAGTATCTAGATACCATATATTCTCCTGTTTCTCACCAACTTCTTGTTGGATAAGTAATGCAGCTACTTCTCTGTCATCCTTCTCTGCATAGTTGGCTTGCTCACGTATCTCTAACGGGGCTTTCCTTCGACATTCAGTGCTATAGTGCCCAAATTGATTACAACTATAACATTGGATATTCCTCTTGTCACGGTTATTGTAACCGCCTCCTCTTCCTCTAGGAGTGAATGCTTGTTGTCCTCGACCTCCTCTGGTGGTGTTTCTACCACCTCTTCCTCTAAAGCCTGTATTCCAAGATCCTCTTCCTTGGAATCTCTAAAATCCTCCTCTGGATTGTTGACTTCCTACTTGAGTGGTATATCCACTTGTAGAAGTCTCCCCTTGCTCATATATGTCCATGAGAGACAACTTTGCTTGTAAGGCATGCTCAATGGCCTTATCTCCATTTCTCTTTACAATCTTTTGCTCATGAGCTTGCAAAGAACTCATAACTTCATCCACTGTCAACTTGTCCACTTCTTTGGACTCTTCAATGGCGACAACAACAAAATCAAATTTTGGACCTAGGGATCTCAAAATTTTCTCAATAATTCGAGAATCTGTGATGGCTTCTCCATTTCTCCTTATCTGATTGACTATCACCATAATTCTTGTGTGATAATCAGAAATAGATTCTGAGGACTTCATTTGCAATAATTCAAATTCACCTCGTAAAGATTGAAGACAAATCTTTTTGATTTTGTCAGCACCTCTGTATTTTTATTGGAGAGCCTCCCATATGTCTTTTGATGTTTCAGCGGAAGCAATGATCTCGAACGTGTCTTCATCAAGACCTTGATAGATGATGGTCTTTGCTTTGTTGTCTTTTTTTCTGTTGACTTTCAGGGCTTGCTTGTGTGCCTCATTTAGAGCATCTTCTGCTTCTTTGGACTCTGGTTCATCATAACCATGTTGTACAATATCTAAACACTCTTGTGAACCAAGGAATGCCTTCAATCTGATGCACCAACTATCATAGTTGTCTTTGGTCAGCTTCAGGATGAGTGTTTGTGTACTTTTTGTAGTCATTTTGCTCTTTGAATGACTATATCACCTTCTGGGAGCTGAATTTGGCAAAACAGACACTGTAGATCGATCCGGAATGGTCCAAATAGTAGGGAATCAGTCTGACTTTGTTGAAATCAGGTCAAAAAATGGGTGAACCGGTCAAAAAACCGATTCTGTACGGCGGGCGATTCGCTGGGGTTGAACCGGGAATATTATGTAGGCTCGGCTGCGGCTGGAATGCGACTCGGCTCGGCACGGTGTAGGGCTCGGCTTGTGGCTCAGCGCGGCTGGATATCAGCTCGGCTTACGGCTCAGCTTAGACGGCTCAAATATGGCGCGAGTGTGGCTCAGTCGTCGTCTACCTCTGGGCGCGTGGGCGAACAGTGCAGAATCTTCAGGCGGCGCGTGTGGCTCACCGCGGGCTCCGATCAGGCTGTTCTTTGCACCAGTGAGTTTGTATTGATGAACTCTACACTGTGGAAGGATCAAAACTTGTTTTTGACAACTTTGAAAATTCGGGTATATCCCAAAACACTTCTGTTTTCTGATAAACGGGGCTCTGATATCAATTGTTGGTGGGAGAAACCACTGGTGGTGGCTTTGAAACACTCAGAGGGGATAAAACACAAAGTTTTATTACAAAAACACAAAGCTTACAACAACACAAAAGCTTAATACACGCCCTCTCTCTCTATATCTAGTGTTTCTCTCTAAACTCTTCACACTAAATAACATAAGCTTAGCAGCCTATTTATACACAAATTGGGAATACGAAAAATAAAAGTTTCAGGTGTGAAGGCGGCTGGCAGCATGCGGCTAGGCGGTGACAGCTGGTGGCTGGCTGGGCGGTGGTTGCCTTTTTTGACCTTCTAGATTGAGTTTAAGTTCAACAAACAGCACGTTTGCACTTGAGAGGAAATGAGAACGATACGTCTATGGATGCTTTGGGTGAAGATGAATTAGAGTCTGCTAGAGGGCTTCACTCTAATGAAAAGTTCATGTCCTTGAACTTGCTGTCTCATCCGAAGGGGAAACTTCGTTATCTGAAGGTAACAGCATAGCCTTGCAAATTTTTATATTTAATGTAATTGACATATGCTATTATTTGGTGCTTTCTTTGATACTTTAAGGTGCTTTAATGCTATTGTATGCCATTGTTGTGAATTTTTTATAAGCCTAAACCATCAAAGTTAGTCCTATTTCTATGGAAAAACTACAACTGAAGCATTTTAGTTGGATTAGTAATATTGATGGGAATGAGATTTTCCATTAATATGTTTTACTACTCCACACACATGCACAGCATCAACACTACAGCAATATCAATGTGATTATTTTTCCTCTGTTTTTCCCTCTCAAAAATGGTGAGACAAAACTCATACTCCAAGATTGTTATTTGCCACCAGAAAAGAGAGATAGTATTTTTAATAGGAGTCGATACCCTTCCTTCAATGTCTTGGATTTTGATTAGAACTTTTTTTGTTTCTCTAAATTATGTTTCTATGTTTCTATGTCTCCAATAAATTGTGACAAACAAACAAATGACAAAGCAAACTCGACATAATAGTTTATCCAATTGCTACTAAATTTTACTTTTATTTTTTGCACTTTCTTTCTGTATAATTTGATTTATTGATTTTTATTGTTTGGTGACTTGGTTAATTGGGTTTTAATGTATTTCATAATTTAATTAATAATTATATATATTTTTTTATCTGATAAATTGCTGGGATTATGACCTTTTCCATTTCCTTTATTGTGAGTGTTTCTCTCTCCCTGTGTGTGTGCATGTTCCTTTATATGGACTAATTAGGCTTTTATATGTTTATCATAGTAAATTGAAGTGAATATACTTGAATTTTCCTTGTTGATCAATAGGGCTTATTAAATTGACGTTATTTTAGGTTTTTTCCTTAAATCTAGCCATTTCTGTGAATTTCGGTTTCCATGTCGGTTATTTGGATATCTGGAGTCTATGGTGATGGACTATACATACCCTGCTTTTATATGTTCCGTGCTTCACTCATAGACAACAACAAGAAACAAAATATGTTCGAGTGTTGCTGCTCTTGATCCAGTATGGAGCCAATGGACTCAATCTCTTAGAAGCACAGCATGTTGTTCTTGTGGAGCCAATGGACTCAATCTCTTAGAAGCACAGCATGTTGTTCTTGTGGAGCCACTGCTCAATCCAGCAGCTGAGGCTCAAGCTGTCAGCTGAAGATAGCATGGGGTATTTTGGGACTATTTGTTTGAGTTCCTTTTTAAAAGAATTTACAATTCTATTTAGCTCTCCATTTATCCATGCAATTTCTATATGTAATTAGATTAGACTTATAATAATCCTTATCATGTCATCCATCCGATTGTTGCTCGAATGGAGCCTTTTATATTTGTTTCAGAATTTAAATGTACACTCCCTTCTTTAGTGATTATATTAGCAACAGTTCATTCATAAGTGGGAACACGAAGAATCAGGATCAGCCTTTGTTAACCCTTAAGGATGTTGAGTCCCTATTCACAACAGTGCCGTCCACTGTATCAGAAAGTGATGGAAAGACAACTGAAAACCTAAGACATCTGCCCCCATCTGTGGCTGCTGCTCTAGCAGCTGAGAGGAGACTGAAGGAAAATACAGCAGGAATTTCCGTGTGATAATCATTCTTTTCTTTGAACACCAAACCTCAGAATGGAATTGCAGCTAAGCAATCTTCTGGCTATGTCATCACTTCCAACAGGCAGCTGTTGTTTCATCTCCAAAGGGGAGAGCGTCTCCCCGGTGTTAATCTGTATCAATTGATTAATATAATTCTGTAAAAAGGAAGAAAGAAAGAATAACAGAGAGAAGAGAGAAGAGCAGAGGAGTATATTGTTCATAAGAGTTCTTATTTCATAATCCCGAATACAACATGATAGTTGAGTGTTTATATATCTGTTGATAACAGACTTAACAAACTATTGTTATATAACTAACTATCTATTATATTGAGATCGTGACAAGTGTCACGATCTTAAGCAATGCTTTAATATACTCTAACATCCCCCCGCAAGATCACGCGGTGAGGAACCAAGCGTGAGATTGCAACAATGAGTGTGAAACAGAGGAGCACTCAGCCCCTTGGTAAGTATATCAGCAAACTGCTCTTGGGAGGACACAAACTGCACTGAGAGTTGTTGACGCGATACCCTTTCGCGAACAAAATGAACATCAACTTCGATATGCTTAGTCTTTTGATGCTGAACAGGATTGAAAGACAAAGCAATAGCTGACAGGTTATCACAAAATAGAACAGGCACACCAGGCAAAGAAATGTGCAGAAATGCTAGTAATTGTTTAATCCAATCCAACTCAGCAGAGGTGAAGGATAAGGCACGATACTCAGCTTCGGTGGAAGATCGAGAAACAGTTTGTTGCTTCTTAGAGGACCACGAAATTGGATTGTTACCTAAGAAGACCACCAAACCAGTAGTGGATCTCCTGTCATTAGGATCCCCCGCCCAATCAGCATCACTAAATGCCTTTAATTGTAAATCGCCACGAGTATATGAGAGACCAAACTTCAGAGTGCCTTTGAGGTATCGTAAGATTCTTTTAACAGCAGTAAAATGAGACATCATAGGGTTCTGCATAAACTGGCAGACCTGATGTACCGAGAAAGCAATATCCGGCCTAGTGAAAGTGAGGTATTGTAGAGCTCCTACAAGACTTCTGTATAGTTGAGGATTTGGATAAGGCTCCCCATCGTCTTTCAGGAGTCGATGATAAGGTAGACAAGGAGTATCACACGGTTTAGCCTCACTCATTTCAGATTTAACTAATAAGTCCTCAACATATTTGGATTGTGACATAAAGAAACCAGCAGCAGTTCCAGTAATTTGAATGCCCAAGAAATAATGTAAGGAGCCTAAATCTGTGAGATCAAATTCAGAAGTAAGAGCACTAATGACTTGCTGAATCACAGCAGACACACTCCCTGTGATAATGATATCATCCACATAGAGAAGCAGCACCACAATCGCATGATCAGCATGTTTGACAAATAATGAAGAATCAGAGTACGTGGTTGCAAAACCCAAAGAAAGAAGGAACTGAGTAAACCTGTCATTCCAAGCTCGAGGAGCCTGTTTGAGGCCATACAGAGATTTATGCAGTTTACAGACTAGATGAGGATGATTGAGATCTTCAAAACCAGGAGGTTGAGACATGTAGACTTCCTCTTGGAGAATGCCATGCAAAAATGCATTTTTGACATCTAACTGGCGTAGAGACCAATTGAAATGTGCAGCAAGAGCCAAAACTAACCGGACTGTGGTAGGTTTCACGACAGGACTAAATGTCTCCCCATAGTCCAATCCAGGTTCTTGACTGAAACCCTTAGCAACTAACCGTGCTTTGTGCCTGGCAATAGAACCATCAGAATGTTTCTTGACCTTAAAAATCCACTTACAGCCAACGAGGTTCCTGTGTGCTGGCAAGGAAACTAAACTCCAAGTGCCTTGAGTATGTAATGCATGAACTTCATCTTTCATGGCTTGGAGCCACACAGGAATTTTAAGGGCAGCCTTGTAAGTGGCTGGTTCAACCAAATGCAGATCAGTGGCTGCAGAAACCTGTATAGTGGCTAAGAGAGCCTTCTTTTTGATAATTCCATTCTTGCTTCGAGTCTGCATTGGGTGAAGATTAAGTGGAGGAATGGACAACACCACTTGTAGGTTATCAGGAATAAAGCCATGAGAAGAAAATCAGAATGTAAATTGACCTCAGGTGCCACAGGGAGCAGGGGAGTGGTGGACAATGGGGCAGTAACGGATTGAGAACTAACAGAATCTGCAGATGGAGCAGGTGTGGAAGCAGGTGTATGAGTGGTAAAAGGGTGAGGTGATGATGCTGGACTAGTGGAGATAATGGAGTTTGTTGTATTGACAACAGTCACAGGACAAGAAGACAACAGACTGGATTGGATTGTATTTGAAGGGGTAGACACTAAATCTGAGTATGGAAATTGGTTCTCATCAAAGATAACATGCCTAGACACAAACATTCTCAATGTTGGTATATGATAACACAAATAGCCTTTATATTTTGTGGCATATCCAAGAAATACACATTTTGCAGTTTTGGCCTGTAATTTTGTGCTAGTATAAGGCTTGAGAAGAGGAAAACAAGCACATCCAAAAATTCGAAGATGAGTAATAGTGGGGGAGGATCCAAATAACATCTCAAATGGGGAACTATTATGAAGAACAACAGTAGGCATACGATTGATGAGATAAGTGGCTGTTTGACAGGCATAAGACCAGAAATTGGATGGCAATTGAGCGGATTATAATAAGGTGATAGTGGTTTCAATGATGTGTCTATGTTTCCTCTCGGCGACCCCATTTTGTTCAGGAGTATAGGGACAAGAGAGGCGATGTGAAATGCCCTTGTCAAGAAGAAAAAGTTTCAATCGATTGCTGGTATACTCACCCCCCCCCCCCCCCATCAGTTTGAAGAGTCTTAATGGTAGATGCAAATTGAGTAGAAACAAAGGAATAAAAAACAACAAAGGTAGAAAACAAATCAGATTTATTGACTAAAGGGAAAATCCAGCAATATCTGGTACATTCATCAACAAAGATAGTGTAATATCTATAACCATCAACCGATATAGATGGTGCAGGACCCCACAAATCAGTATGAATAGTGTCAAATGGAGTTACAGACTTATTGACATGTTGTGGAAAAGGTAGTTTACTAAACTTCCCTTCAAGACATGGATGACACATGAGGGGTGTAGGTATTTTAGAAACAGGCATGTGAGCTTTATTTAACATCAAGGAAACAATATGATTTGTAGGATGACCTAACCTATGATGCCACAAGATGGACTGAACAAGTTGACCAAGATAAGCCGTAGCTTGATAGGGCTGTTGTGAGGTTGAAGGTGAGGAAGAGTGGATAGGATACAATCCATTACTGCATAACCCTTTGTACAGGATCCTCCCTGTGGCTTTGTCCTGAATCCAAAAACAAAGAGCATCAAAGATGAGCCGACAGTTATTATCAAGACAAAGACGATGTACTGATAACAGATTCTGAGTAATTTGAGGAACACAAAGTACAGAATGCAATTTGATTGGAGAAATTGATGAATGAAGAGTAGAATGACCAATGTGGGATACGGTCAAACCTTCACCATTAGCAGTATGAATTGTTTCAGTGGATGGATATGGGGAGGCCAATGATAGATTAGCCAAATCAGCCGTCATATGATTCGTGGCACCAGAATCGGTGAGCCACACCTGAGAAGATCCTGAAGAACAGGATGATAGAGAGGCAGAGTGAATCACTGTGTGCATAGCTTGCATTGGAGATTGCTGGACTTCCCTGTTCTGTGAAGATGAAGCCTGATATGGAGTATATTGCTGCATAGCTTGCATTGGAGATTGTTGGACTTCCCTGCTCTGTGAAGGGGAAGCCTGATATGGAGTATACTGCAGAGGTTGGGGTTGCATAGAAAAAGATGACTGTGGGGAATATGAAGCCATGTAGTTTGGACCCTTATCATTGTAGAAGCAATACCAGGAGGTATGATTGCTTCTACCACAAATATTGCATCTGGTTCTCTTAGGAGGAGAAGCCCTACAGAAAGGAGCAGTATGTCCCTCAGAGTTGCATAGCTGACAAATTGGAACCATGAGTGCAGAAGGATGTCGAAATGGCTGAGCAGGGGATTGACCAAGAACTCCAGAATTTGAGTTGGGAAGCACAGGTGCCATGGAGGAAAAACCTGGTTTAGGACCAAAGAATCGAGAGCCCTGAGGAAATCGACCTTTACTCTTGTTCCTGTTTCCATTATATGACTGAAACTGTCTAGTGTGCACCTGAGATTGCCCATGATTTGGAGAGAAACTCCCTTGTGTGTATGTATCACCGGTACTAGCAACCATAGCTGACAGAAACGGTGAATTAACTGAAGTGTCAATGATTATTTCCTCTGCAAGCAATTGTGAGCGAAAGTCTTTCAACGAGATCACACTTTCCCTTCCCCTTATAACACATCTAAAGGTATTATACTCAGCAGGTAAGCCATTCAAGGCAAGAATCACAATGTCTTCATCTGCAAAATTTACCCCAGCAGCAGACAAGTAGTCCCTAGCCTCTTTAATCCGATGAAGATATTGTGCAACTGAATCTGAACCTTTTTTAATGGTTTGCAAATTGGATTTCATCTGAAAAATACTAGTCCTAGATACAGTGGAAAATTGTTCCTTTAATCTAATCCACAATTCTTTAGAGCTAGTACTACCAATTGCACAGGACATAGCAATCGGTGATAAGGTTGCAGTAATCAATTGCATAATTGCTCTATCATGCATTTTCCATACTATATATTCATCAGTTTGAGAGGAAGAAGAGGTGATACCAGATTCAGCCGAGATTGAACAATGTTGAGGTGGACAGGGGAGCAAACCATCAACATACCCCATAATTCCATTACTTTCAAGTAAAAGTTGCATCTGGAAGTTCCAATTAAGGTAATTTGATTCATCCAGTTTGACATTGACTGATGTAGGAATGGAGGTAATGAGAGCTATAATTGGAGATTGGAGCAACTGGAGTTGCGAAGCAGTCACCATTAGGATTTCAAGTTTAATCCGTGAATGAGACAATATATCAAACACTTGTTGTGCAAGTTGTAGAAAGAAAGATGAAGATCACAGCAGAGCAATATGACTGAAACACTCTGTGAGTTGTACAAGAACAATATGTACTCCAAATATGAAGAACACTCTGTGAGTGCAGAGAAAATAACAGAAAAATGCGGAAGCAACAAAAGGATCAAGAAATTTTCATGCGTGAGCAATAACTAGCTCTGATACCATGTTAATCTGTATCAATTGATTAATATAATTCTGTAAAAAGGAAGAAAGAAAGAATAACAGAGAGAAGAGAGAAAAGCAGAGGAGTATATTGTTCATAAGAGTTCTTATTTCATAATCCCGAATACAACATGATAGCTGAGTGTTTATATATCTGTTGATAACAGACTTAACAAACTATTGTTATATAACTAACTATCTATTATATTGAGATCGTGACAAGTGTCACGATCTTAAGCAATGCTTTAATATACTCTAACACCCGGTCCGTCATAGATTGTCTAACCAGAGGTTGCATAGTCGTCTATGATTTTTATTTTTTTTATTGGTGTATATATGAAGAATGCCATTTTTTAGCCCTCTGTCAGTTACAGAGAGTAATTTAACGAGGAATTCGTTGTAGATCAGCTCATTTAACCAGTATGTATACTCGCTGTGTAGGTTAAACAAAAATAACAGGACAAAGCTAAGGAAAGCTAGGTCCTCTTCTCCTTAGTCTCCAATGGCAGATATTAGACACCCCATTCAATCTTTGCACCATCTTTCTTTGTCTACTTTTGTTCAAAGAACTGGATCGTCAATCTGTATAGAAACACATCGCAATAATGTTCATTACAACTATATTAGAATGTCTGTGCTGTGAAGACACTATCTTGTACCTAAACATAATTTTATTAGAACTAAAAAAAAAACACTGACCTAATGATCTACTATCACTCTATATTACTACATCATTTTATTTAAGATACTTTTGAAGGGTAGGATAGAATAGTTTAAATGTTTTTTTATAAAAATAAAATTATAATCTGTTCCCGTGGATTGATAGGAACTTCAGAAAAATGGATGGGTAGGAACTTCATTTTTCTGTTCCAGTACTGATCTATAGTCCGCATGAAAGAGTGTTGGGTATATCAGCTTAGAGTGTAGACAAAAACCTACTCTTAATAACTTGAAAAGATTGAAATGATAAAATGATTTGTTTTTCACAACTCAATGAATAAATAGAATAATAATGTGATTAATTTATTAGGTCCATACATCATTTTATTAGGTCCATATATACAAAAACCTGCTCTTAATAACTTGCATCGGATTAGCTAATACAGATACTATATATCTTGAAAAGATTGAAATGATAAAATGATGAGTTTTTCACAACTCAATGAATAAATAGAACAAACATACAACAAGAGACTAAGTTACAATGTGATTAATTTATTGGGTCCATACATGAAAATAATATAACTAGGCAAACCAATAACACATAAATATAGTTCAAGTTATGTCATTCTTTTAGAGTGCTATAAATTAGAAAATCAGATATAACAATGAAAAGGGGAAGAAAATATGTATGATAACAAATTAATTATTTTAGAATACTTTAAGAATAATTTAATTTTATCATTGCAGCAGACAGGATATTCGTATCAACTCCAGCTTTCCCTCGTCAAATTACTCTCAACAACAATCTAAGTCTGTACAAGATCCGATCGAACTTCAGAAAAATGGACTGGAAAGGACTTGACCAGGCTCGGCTCATTGAAGGACCCCTTAAAAATATACTTTGTTTGACTTGTTCCGTGGTTTGTACGGGTACTGATCCATAGTCTTCTCAGTCTCTTCGTCAAAGGTGGCCCTCCATTATGGAAATTTAATTTGGCGAGTCTCTCTCACATACACTTTTCCATTATCTTTTCAGTGGAAAAGATGGAAAGGGAGAAGAAATTATTGATGAACTGGAAATTACATAGCGATACACCCACAAGTGTGACTCACGTGAATTACAATACCTTCCATTGAATACATTGAATTAGTGATCAAATTGCTAGAAAGAACTTTCGAGATTAAAGCTTCTTTCAAATGCTCAAAGAGTGTTTCAGGGTTTCAAAGACTGAGGATCACTATCAACAATTTAACTTTTGACGTCATTCATATTTTCTTTTGCCGCTCTTCTTTGATTTGCCTTTTTTTTTTCTTTTTTTTTTTTTTCATTGCTTTGCTAGAGTATACTCATTTTATCTTGGTTATCACTTTTTCTTGTGATTTGGACATGCCCCAAGCATTTGAGTTTCTTGGGCTCTTTTGCCTTTTGGCTTTCTTACGGCTTTATCATCTTTCTTGATCGTTGAAATTTCACTTGCCCCCAATGTGAGGTGTGATCCTAGTTGGGATTTTTTTTTTTATGAAAAAAA
Source organism: Populus alba (assembly GCF_005239225.2). Classification (NCBI taxonomy): domain Eukaryota; kingdom Viridiplantae; phylum Streptophyta; class Magnoliopsida; order Malpighiales; family Salicaceae; genus Populus; species Populus alba. The sequence goes on along the minus strand of NC_133302.1, from coordinate 17,207,619 downwards.
AATTATTCAGACTCAAAAAGGGATCGCAAGGGATGTACTTATTTTCGAACGTGAAAGGAATACCAAAGATGACATTTCTTCATTTCAAGTGCAAATAACTTTGACCTCATATACTGTGATGTTTTAGTCTTTGCAAAGATGCATTTCATGAGTTATGAGCAACAAGTTCACTACATACCATTATTCATACATTTAAAAACACGTGATTCAAGAGTCATAGGGTAAGGGTATTTATTCATTTCTTTTTTTTTTTCTTTTTCTTTTTAGAGCTTAGTCACCTTTATGAAGGAGTTGCTTGATTCACTTGTCATTCTACAAGTAGAATGTCAAAAATATCGTTTTTGAATAAACATCAAATTATTTTTGAAATCAAAATGCCAGATCAACTTTTCAAAACTCCAATAGAAAAACTGATTTTGGTAAAAGTAATGAATTGAATCTATGAGATCATGCAAGGCTTCAAAGGTGTATTCGTGAGTTCTTATAAGAAAACTCTCTCAAGAAAATAAATAATGCTTAGTCATAAACATGATTGAATGACAAGCTCATTATTTCATTGAAACTTTGGAAAAGAAGTTTAATCAACAAAGAACTTATGCCAACATCTTGGGCTATGAACACTGGCATGATAACACATAGAGGGGCTAAACATTTAGCGATCATTGATTGGAATTTCTGGAATCTTTCAATCATTCATTCTCCTTGACAAAGGCATCTTTAAATAGTCAATTGAAGTCATATGTAGATCATTCTCGACCTAATATCACCATAGCTTTATCTTCAAGATAGTTGATTTCTGGGAGTCGGTGTGAAACAATTAACTATAAGAACGATAAGTGACTTGGCAACCACCTTCAGTGTCCTTTCCTTTTTCAGTGAAACTGTTCTTCTCAGTCGAGTTAGCAATCTTACCTAACCTAATGGCTTGTTTAATCCTCTTAGCTATAACAACCAGGTTAGTGAAATGTTGTGCAAAGCTTCTAACCAAGTATTCAAAGTACGGAGCTTTAAAGGTGTTGGAAAATAAATTGATCATCTCTTTTTCCAACAAAGGAGGGTTGACTTGTGCAGCTACCTCACTCCATCTTCGGGCGTATTCCCTTATGGACTCCTTGTTGTCCTTCTCCATAGCTTGCAAGCTTAACCGATCAGGGCCCACGTCTATATTGAACTTATATTGCCTCATGAAGACATCAACTAAATCCTTCTATTTTTTAACCTTGGTATTGTCCAACCGCATATACCAAGTGAGGGAAACATCACTTAAGCTGTCTTGAAAGAAATGAATTAGCAGTTTCGCATCATCAACCACATCAGCCATTTTGTTGCAGTATGTTTTGAGATGAGTTAAAGGGCATTGAGTTCCCGTATACTTAACAAATTCTGGCACTCTAAAATTTTTGGGAATGACAACGTTGGGCACCAAACACATCTCAGCAGCCTTTATAAGATCATATAGGTGAATTTCCTCAAATGCCCTCATCCTTTGCTCTAGGGCAATGAATTTGTTCAGATCATATTCTTTTACCATCTTGCCCTTTTGAGATTCATTCTCTATAGATACAATGGTTAACGGCGTTCTCATAGGGTACGTTGGTTGGAAATGCATGGCTTGTTAAAAATCAAATGACAAACCATTTGCCCCCAGATTCTGTGGGGTGAAGGGATTTACAAGCATAGGTTCAGACTGAGCTATATGTGTTGCTTTTCTGGATTTGTCTCTCCGGGCCTGTTGGAGTAGACTAGTAAGCCTTACAACTTCTTCTTTAAGATTATCCATCTCTTTTTGGTGTTGGGCTTCTAACTAGACTCTTTCTTCGTTTTCCATTTGTTTTTTCTCAGATGATTGTTATAGGTAGGTTTTAATGGGGAGCCTATATTTCAACCTGTAAATGTAGATCATGCAATTTATGCAAAAATGTTGATTAATTAAAAATGCATATGAAATACGAACACGCCCTTCACTGGATGACAGCCTAATAGGAAGATCCTAACCGTTGAATGCATCAAAGGTTGGTTATTATCTAGTTTAAAAGGGTCTCTCGCATGCTCAGTGATCATCCTTGAAAAGGTCGATATGAGGCTTACAAGTAGTGTGAAGACAGAGGCCCTAAGTAATATCAGTTTGGCATATCAACCACTTCCAAGTAAACAATCAAGCGAGAGTTGGATGGTTTCACAAGTCTTACCCAGGCTAAAGTCATTGGGGTACCGTTACTCCCCCACTTATCCTAGGTTGTAAGGTGTGTGCTTTTAACATGATGCATGGCAATATAAACAAGGATGCATGCTAAAGCAGTAAAATGCAGGAAAAATAAACAAATAAACACAATGTAACAAACATTATAGCAATTGACAAACAAAAGGCAAAGCTTAGTCCATTAGTCCCCAATGGAGTTGTCATTTTGTCGCACCCGACATCACGATGGCCTTAAAAATTATTCATGGAAAGAATGGATTTCTAGCATCCTGTTCTTTTAGGGGGAAAGGTCTTGTTTAAGGAGTCGCCACCTAGTATTATGGTCACTAGGAACCCTAACTAGTCAACAGAGATTCTATGGTTTGGGACTGATTACGTAAAAGGAAAGATATTATCACCCCTTAAACGTCCTACCTGAGGCAGGCTGCATTGCTAGTTTCGTCTAAAATTGCTAAATGTTTATTAGTTTATGCTATGATAATTTGCTTATAATATTCTTGACTCTGGTGCCAATGAATATTCAACTACGAATATTTCCAACTATGGCATTGGTAAATATTACGTAGCTATAAAATAAATTAGATCAATATTTTTTTATTCCTGACTCTAGTGTCAGTGAATAAATAAATAACAATAAATTTATTTTTACGCATGCACATATTTTTTTTTATTTTTCTAGCTAAATAAAATAAAATACAACGAATAAAAATAATATAAATTTAAACCAAATTTTTATTCCTAACTCTGGCGTTAGTGAATAAACCAATAAATTTACATTATTTTTATTCATGCATACACATTTTTTATTTTTTTATTTTTTTATTTTTTTCTATCTTTTTTATTTTTTTGTTTTTTTATTTTTTTATTTTTTATTTTTTTTGGGTTGGGCTGAGCAACACGCGTGCGCTAATGCACGCGTGTTGTTGCACTGTGCAAGTGAATTAAAATTCACTTGCCTAGTGTAAAAGATGTTTAATTGAAAAGGAGAGCTTGCTTACCTGGTCTACGAGGCAATGGAAACGATGGAGAAGCTCTGGCTGGCCGACTACCTCCTCTACTCTGCTCCTTCTTCTGCTTTCCTTTGTTTCCTTTTGATTATGTGCCCGTATACTTTAGTTTTCCCGCAGCTCCTGAGATGAAGAAGGAAACAATAATGAAGATGCCGGTTTACTGTGATGTTCTTTGAATGAATACTGGTCTTTCCTTTGTTTGCAAGGACAAAAACAGTTTCAAAGATAATTCTCGTCACTGTGTGTGTGTGCTGCCCTCTTGTTCTCTCCTTCTCTTTGTGTATTTATTTTCTGCTCTTTGATTTATGCTCTTTTTTTCTCTATTATTTTTATGTTCTTGGCCCTGTTTTTGGGTTCCTTTTTTCTCCTTTTATAGAGACTCAACAGATTGCCACAAACCAGTCCTGCCTTTGCAGGACTGTTATCTTCCATGAGCGAGATCATGGGCAAGAGACGTGATCCACGATTGGATCGAATCCGTTGTAGATTTTTAGCCTGTTGAATCGGGATGGAGAAGATGAACACGGCTGTTCCACCAGCAACGACGATGTTTCAGCATCAATGGATTCCACCAGCAACGACAATGTTTCAGGAGCAATGGACATTTCTTTTTTTTACCTTTGAACTTTGAAAATTCAGCAATTGGACCCCTAAGCAATTAAAATTTTCTTTTAATTTTTTCCCTTTCAATTAATTTCAATGAAATCTCTAAATTGGTACACTATTTACAAAACAGTCCTCAATTCCTGGATTGTTCAATTTGGTCCTTAATTAATTCTTTTAATTTTTCCCTTTTGGATTAATTTCAATTAAATCCCTAAATTATAACATTGTTTACAAAATAGTTCTTAATTTTCAGATTGTTCAATTTGGCCCTTAATTAAATCTTTAATTACATCCCCAAACTTCAAATTTTGTTGCCTTAACCCCATTGTCAACTATTTTTAATTTTTATTATTTGTTCAAAAATTTGGTTATGACAATCTCCACTACCTAAGGCATTTTGCACAGTAAGTTTGGGAGATCTCTTCTCATAGTGTATAGCTAGCTACTTCTATTTGATTATCAACTAGAACAATAATATTTTGTAATATGAATTTTATCATCAAACTTTTTTTCTTTCAAATTATGTTTTATGCGTTAGAATTTGTTTTTCTTTGCATGAACGGTTTGAGAATATTTTGATTTTAAATTGAAGATCAATGCACTATGGAATGAAATTTTAAGTTATCGCTGAAACAATTAAAAGAACAATTATTAAAAAAAAAAAAAAAAAAAAAAAACAAGAGCTTCAGTAGGCAAAATAATCTATTGTAAGAAGGTAGCAACAAGACCCACTCTACCAACCAATGAATTTCCAACTTGATGTTGAATTTTCTAATGAAATGAATTTTCCATCATTTCATTAGAAAATTCAAACCCAAAGAAACCTTTCATTGTGGAATCTTGTAGATAATTGCCCTCATTCCTAGTACAAGGAGACAGACTATCAATAAAGGCTTACCATGCAACCATGATGAGAGGATTGAAGCTTCAATAATACCATTCAATGTATTTTTTTTAAAAAAAACAATACATTGAATAAAAGTAGAAAAATAAATAAAATAATATAAAACAAAATCATGATGAGAGGATTGAAGCTTCAATAATACCATTCAATGTATTCAAAGTTTTTATTTTTTATCTAAATAATAATGTTTTGAAGTTTTTTTAAAAAAAATCAAAATTTATGTTGCCTTGATTAACTCTAGAATCCACTCTCTAGAGTTGGATCTTATAACTAAATTTAATTTCAAATTACAAATAACATGATGATTAGTATTAAGAAAATTCAAACTATTAATTTTCAAAATAATGGTTTGGATTTTTTTATAAACTAAAATAACTACTAATTTTAAAAAAATAACAATAACAATAACCGTCCAATAATTGGGGTGAATAAAATTCAAATCAATAACTGGGGTGAAAATTTAAAATTTGGGGGAAAAATTAAATAGAGAAGAAAAAAAATTAAAAAACAGGTGTTGAATATTTAACACGGTGCAAGTCAATTATGGAAATTAATTTGGCGAGTCTCTCTCACATACACTTTTCCATTATCTTTTCAGTGGAAAATATGGAAAGGGAGAAGAAATTATTGATGAACTGGAAATTACAAGTGTGAAAGCAAACTCAACGAAGACCAGAGATGCGTATATGCTTGCTGCTGCTCGTGTTTCATGATACAAATTAAACCCTCTATGCCTATGCGTATATGCTTGCTGCTGCTCGTGTTTCATGATACAAATTAAACCCTCTATGCCTATGCGTATATGCTTGCTGCTGCTCGTGTTTCATGATACAAATTAAATCATACTTGTTTGACTTGTGCCGTGGTTGTTACGGGTACAAATTAAACCCTTTCACGTCAATTACGATATCTTCCATTGAATACGTTGAAGTGATCAAATTGTTAGAAAAAACTTTCGAGATTAAAGTTTCTTTCATAGAATTCTTTGCTTTTTATCACCCTTTATTCACTTTTCTGCCTGCTTGTCAAAAGTGAGAAGACTTGACATTGTAGAGACCTTTATCCATTCATAGTATACACATTAGAGGCAGTGTGCATGTGAAGGTAGGACTTTCCAGTTAATGTCGCAAACTATGATATGGAAAGGGGAAAGAAAGTTGAGATAATTCTTGACCCTGACCATCTAAAGCTTTTTGTCACCCTTTATTCACTTTTCTGCCTGACCATCTAAAGCTTTCACAGGTGTGAAAACAAACTCAACGAAGACCAGAGATGCGTATACGCTTGCTGCTGCTCGTGTTTCATGATAAAAATTAAACCTCAAGGAAGTGCAGTAGGAACTTCGTGGATTCTTACACGTAATTTCAGTGTGGCAGCTGCTTTCTTTCTAACTTTTGAAGAAATATTTGATGGTTAAGCTTGTGCACAATTTGGATGACATCTATTACAGGCATCCAAATCCCACACTTTTCAGGTCATACTGCAACTCAAGTTGGTAGGTATATCAGTAAATTTTGATTTGTTTTAAATAAATTTTATCTATTTCACTTTAGTTACTATTTTACTATGTCATCTCCCGTTGGAAATAGTTTATCTATTTCACTTTTCTGCCTGCTTGTCAAGCACGACAATTTAGTGAAAAAGCAAAAGTGAGAAGACTTGACATTGCAGAGACCTTTATCCATTCATAGTATACACGAGGGATGGGAAGATAAGGATTGTAAGCAAGGATTGTCGTTTGTGAAAGAGCACTTGCTAGCTACCAAAGCAGGACATCATTCTCATTTATTACGAGAATAATGTTTGTCTGTAGCTCTTGAGAAAAAATTAGTGTGTTACACAGTTCAAGAATAGAGTAAATTGCAAGTTGCAAAAGAGATCGCGATAAAAATAAATAAACAAATAAATAAAAGTTTGATGGAATTTATCTGTCCATCTTTTTTCCCAATAAAAACCGTCTGCAAACAAGAGATGGCACGCATCCATCGTTGATCAAAGAAAAACGTTAGCCGCCATTCATCACATCCTGAGTGCCGGGGCCATTGTTTGCCCTTTGGTTAAAAGCTCCAGTGCCCTAAAGTACCCAATCATATTTGAACTCCACGTATATATATCCTTGAGCTTTAGCTTGGCAAATAATACTCCGGAAATAATGCCCAGTGAGATTGTCATATGCAGAGGCCCCATAGAGGTGACAAAGAAAAGCCAGTCACTGTACGGATAAGACAAGATCGAAGACTTCTTTTGCAGTCTAAGTTCATGAAACTAATCAACTGCGTGCTACCCCAGAACACATGTACCTCTCAAATTAACCTCAAGTCCAAAGCAGTCGCATGTGCCCATGCCGGCCGGTGCACCATTAGCATCTTTCAACGTAAAAATGGATAAGCTTGTGCACAATTTGGATGACAGGGACCCCAATTTTCCCATGTTTAGAGATTCACGGTCATAGCTTCTTCTTGCTATCACAGATTCTATTTATAACCCCACACTGCATTTGTATCTTTGCTTTCGTCGACTGGACAACAAGTCTACACATTACTGGCATTTTGGAGGGAAAAAAAAAGATAAGATGGAAAACTTAATGAGAAAAAAGAGGATATATATCTTCTACAACGAAAAAAATCAATCAAGCATAGTCAACCTTGGTCAAGTGATTAATTAATTATTTTAAAGCCAGGGTGAGTGTTTAATTCATTTTACAGAGGGATTGAAAATAATAATAAATTTATTTAGTTTAAATTTTATGCACTATCACTATCAATGATTTAAAAAAAAAAAAAAAAAAAAAAAAACAATTCCAATCATGTTTTCCTGCCTATATATAAATACCTCTCCACGGAAAAGCCTGATCTAGTACCATAGCAAACCATATCCTATGTCTCTTGAAAAACACACCATGACAACGTCCTTACTAAACAAACCATTCTTCTCCTTCTTTCTCCACATCCTGTTTTTTCTCCTTCACATATTCAATTCTTCTTCTTTATTTGCTTTAGCTGAACACACTTCCTCCCCAACTTCACTATTTGGTAATAATAATACAGAAGCTGAGGCTCTTCTCCAATGGAAAGCCAGTCTTGACAACCAAAGCCAATCTCTCCTTTCCTCTTGGGTCGGCATCAACCCATGCATTAACTGGATTGGAATCACCTGTGACAATTCTGGAAGCGTCACCAACTTGACACTTGAAAGTTTTGGTTTGAGAGGTACGCTTTATGGTTTGAACTTCTCATCCTTCCCCAATCTTTTTTGTCTTGACCTTGCGAACAATTCTCTTTCTGGAACTATCCCACATGAAATTGGAAAATTAAGAAATTTATCTTTCCTTGCTCTTTCTATCAACCAACTCTTTGGTCCCATCCCTTCTTCTATTGGAAACTTGACAGGCCTATCCATACTCTATCTTTGGGGTAACAAACTCTCTGGTTTCATTCCTCAAGAAATTGGATTGCTAAAGTCTCTTAATAAACTTGACTTATCAATTAATGTTTTAACTGGTGAAATTTCTTATTCCATTGGAAAATTAAAAAATTTATCTTTCCTTGGTCTTTCTAGGAACCAACTCTCTGGTCCCATCCCTTCTTTTATTGGAAACTTGACAAGCCTATCTGAGCTTTATCTTCAGGATAACAAACTCTCTAGTTCTATTCCTCAGGAAATTGTGTTGTTAGAGTCTCTCAATCAACTTGACTTGGGAAGTAATGTTTTAATCGGTAAAATCCCTTATTCCATTGGAAAATTAAGAAATTTATCTTTCCTTGCTCTTGCTAGGAACCAACTCTCTGGTCCCATCCCTTCTTCTATTGGAAACTTGACAAGCCTATCTAAGCTCTATCTTTGGGATAACAAGCTCTCTGGTTCCCTTCCTCAGGAAATTGGATTGCTAGAGTCTCTCAATGAACTTGACTTGGGAAGTAATGTTTTAATCGGTAAAATCCCTTATTCCATTGGAAAATTAAGAAATTTATCTTTCCTTGCTCTTGCTAGGAACCAACTCTCTGGTCCCATCCCTTCTTCTATTGGAAACTTGACAAGCCTATCTAAGCTCTATCTTTGGGATAACAAGCTCTCTGGTTCCCTTCCTCAGGAAATTGGATTGCTAGAGTCTCTCAATGAACTTGACTTGTCAAGTAATGTTTTAACTGGTAGAATTCCTTTTTCTATTGGAAAATTAAGAAATTTAACTTTCCTTGATCTTTCCGAGAACCAACTCTCTGGATGTGTTCCTTCAGAAATAGGACAACTTAAATCACTTGTGAACTTGACATTACATGAGAACAGATTTCACGGCCCTTTGCCCTCAGAGATGAACAATCTCACCCATTTGAAGTTATTGTCTTTGGGTGCCAACGAATTCTCGGGTCAATTGCCACTAGATTTATGCCATGGAGGAGTATTGGAAAAATTCACTGTTGACCACAACTATTTCTCAGGTTCAATCCCGAAAAGCTTGAAAAACTGTAGTGGTTTATACCGAGTAAGACTTGATTGGAATCAATTAACAGGAAATATTTCTGAGGTTTTTGGTGTCTATCCACATTTGGATTTTATTGATTTGAGTTACAACAATTTTTATGGTGAGCTTTCTTCAAAATGGGGAGATTGTCGTAACATGACAAGCCTAAAAATCTCAAACAATAATGTTTCTGGTGAGATACCACCAGAGCTTGGGAAGGCTACTCAATTACGCTTGATAGATGTGTCATCAAATCAGTTGAAAGGAACCATCCCAAAAGATTTATGGGGTTTGAAGTTGTTGTACAAGCTTCTCCTTAACAACAACCATCTTTCAGGTGCCATTCCCTTAGATATTAAGATGCTTTCCAATCTTCAATTCCTTAATTTAGCATCTAATAATCTGAGTGGATTGATTCCAAAACAACTTGGGGAATGCTCGAATTTATTGTTGCTGAACCTCAGCGGTAATAAATTTAGAGAAAGCATTCCAGGCGAGATAGGCTTTCTACTTTCTCTTCGAGATCTTGATCTTAGCTGCAATTTCCTGACTCGAGAGATACCGAGGCAACTTGGGCAACTGCAAAGGTTGGAAACTCTGAATGTCTCTCACAACATGCTTTCTGGACGGATTCCGAGCACTTTCAAAGACATGTTAAGCCTAACAACTGTGGATATATCATCCAATAAGCTACAAGGCCCCCTTCCCGATATCAAAGCCTTCCACAACGCTTCATTTGAGGCATTAAGGGATAATATGGGTTTATGTGGCAACGCCAGTGGTCTAAAGCCGTGCAATCTTCCAAGAAGCAGCAAAACTGTTAAGAGAAAGAGTAACAAACTTGTGGTTTTGATTGTACTCCCTCTTTTAGGAAGCTTGCTTTTAGTATTTGTTGTGATTGGAGCATTATCCATTCTCCGCAAAAGAGCTAGGAAGAGAAACGCTCAGCCAGAAAATGAACAAGATCAAAACATATTCACGATATTGGGCCATGATGGGAAGAAGTTGTATGAGAATATCGTTGAAGCTACAGAGGAATTCAACTCCAACTACTGCATTGGCGAAGGAGGATATGGAACTGTTTACAAAGCAGTGATGCCAACAGAACAAGTGGTTGCTGTGAAGAAACTTCACCGGTCACAAACAGAAAAGCTGTCCGATTTTAAAGCTTTTGAAAAGGAAGTTTGCGTGTTGGCAAATATTCGACATCGAAATATTGTGAAAATGAATGGATTTTGCTCACATGCAAAGTATTGTTTTTTGGTTTATGAGTTCATTGAAAGAGGAAGCTTGAGAAAGATTATAACCAGTGAGGAACAAGCAATTGAGTTCGATTGGATAAGAAGGCTAAACGTTGTGAAAGGGGTAGGTGAAGCTTTATCCTATCTACACCATTCTTGCTCTCCTCCGATCATTCATCGAGACATTACCAGCAATAATATCCTTCTGGATTTGGAATATGAAGCACACGTCTCCGACTTTGGCACAGCTAGATTGTTGATGCCTGACTCCTCCAATTGGACCTCATTTGCAGGTACTTTTGGATATACTGCTCCAGGTGCGTAGCTTTATTTCAACATCAAGTTACTAATGTGTAATAGTGAAGATAATATAGTGTTTTTTTAGCTTTTATTATAAAGTATTTTCTTTCAACTATTTGATAAAAAACCATGCATAATCAGTTTTTTTTTTTTTTTTTGGCAGAGCTAGCTTACACAATGAAGGTGACTGAAAAATGCGATGTCTATAGCTTCGGAGTGGTAACAATGGAGGTGATGATAGGAAGGCACCCAGGTGATCTCATTTCAGCACTCTTATCACCAGGATCTTCGTCATCATCGTTGATGCCACCGATTGCTCAACATACACCATTGAAGGATGTGTTAGACCACCGCATATCGCTTCCTGAAAAAGCAGCAGCAGAGGGGGTTGTCCACATGATAAAAATTGCACTTGCATGCTTGCATCCCAATCCCCAATCTCGGCCTACAATGGAAAAAATTTCTTTCGAGCTTACAGCTAAGTGCCCTTCACTGCCCAAGGCGTTTTGCACAATAAGTTTGGGAGATCTCTTCTCATAGTGTATAGCTAGCTACTTCTATTCGATTATCAATTGGAACAATAAATTTTTGTAATATGAATTTCATCTTCAAACTTTTTTTCTTTCAATTATGTTTGGCACTATTTTTATGCGTTAGAATTTGTTTTTCTTTGGTTTGAGAATATTTTGATTTAAATTGAAGATCAATGCTACGAATGAAAATTTTAAAGTTATCGCTCAAACAATTAAAAGAACAACAATAATAATAAAAAAAAAAAAAAAACAAGAGCTTCAGTAGGCAAAATAATCAACTGTAAGAAGGTAGCAGCTAGACCCACTCTACCATCCAATGAATTTCCATCATTTCATTAGAAAATTCAAACCCAAAGAACACGATAACAGTCTATTGGTTGGTGAAACTTTCATTGTGGAATCTTTTATATAAAATTGCCCTCATTCCCAATACAAGGAGACATAGACTATCGATAAAGGCTACCATTCAACCATGATGGGCAGGATTGAAGCTTCAATAATACCATTCAATGTATTTTAAAAAAAAATACTTTGAATAAAAGTAGAAAAATAAATCAAATAATATAAAATCAAATCAAGTGTAAAATAAATTAATTAAATTAATATAAAAAATAAAAATATTTTTAAAATAAAAATTAAAAAGAATTGAAGCTTCAATAATACCTATGTATTTTCTTAGGACTTCTAGGAGAGAGGCATGAAGAGAAGGAAAAATCAGGGTCTAAAAGAATCTCTCTACATGGTTTGCAAACGTACTGTCAATGGTTGTGACTGGGACTTTACAGAAGATCCTTATGAGAATGTCAAAAATTTTAAATTTTGAATAGTCTTTGTTTCCAAGTAAAATTCTATCTCTATTTAAGAGTATTCTGAAATCAATAAAATGGTATTCCAACCAAAATTTCTCAGGTTTAAATCAGCAGTTAAAGCACATCTCCATCCATAATCGTCAAAAAAAGTGAAACAAGAGCATTTTCTATTTTATATGGGCAAGCAGACAATCAGATTAAAAACAACTATGCACCATTGACATACACAAAACATTTCTAGATTTTTTTTTTTTGGGGGGGGGGGGGTGTTTATCCAATTGTTATTGAATTTTACATTTTTCTCTCAATCCTTTTTCTTTCTATAGTATATTATGGTATAGCTAATCACATGTAATGACAAATTACAGCAAAATTATTAAAAGCATAGATTAAGAAAGGATGTCATTCTAATGCCTGAAAAGAATACACTAAAGCTTTTGTCTGTTCTCCATTTGAATAAGACCAATTTTATAGAGTATGCAACTTCTATCACAGGCTCAAGTTCAGCTAAGAAAAAATGGATCAGGTTGAATTGGAACATGGAAAATTTTTTACAAGCTTTCACCACCACTTTGAAAAAATTTATTGTGTAAATATGTTAGATATCTGTAACTTCATAGGTGAAATAGTATCTTAAAAAAAAGAATATATTTTCACCGCTACACAGAGAAAATATTTTGTTGCAAATGAATTAGATATTAAGTAATTGTCAATGCATAAATCATAATTCTTGACACGGATCTTTTCAACCAAAACAAATGACAAAACCTTTGGTCTCAATAGAAAATGAAACGCAGCTTTCTGGACATCTAAGGCAAGATAATAAAATAAGGAAGAGCATGGAAATCGCAGCTTTCAAAGTCAAATCTCGCAATCTGCCAGTGTTGACCTTCGGTCATTCCGACTTGAATATCTAGAGCTAAACAAGTCCAATTGATGCAAACTCAATTTGTTTGGATTCCTGACTCAAAGGCCTATAAACGCTCCAAACTTCAACCAAAAACGATGTCATATGAGGGATATATGATTTTTCAAAGATGACAACTGAATTCTGCCAGCAAACAGGTTGTCGCACGTGTGCGACGGCGCGGCGATCGTCCACCCCAACCCTTCGTGAGGGTGTTATATGTTGTCTATTTGGCATGGAAAATATGGTGAGACAAGGAGTTCGTTGTCTCTAAGCTAAAAATATGGACTGGGAGTCGCCACCTAGTATTCTGGTTACTAGGAACCTTAACTGGTCTTTAGAGATCGGGTACGGAGACTGGTTGCGTAAAGGGAAGGTATTAGCACCCCAACTACGCCCTACCTAAGGTAGGCTGCATTGTTTTGTCTAATAAAATCTAAGTCATGTTGTGGTTTCCTATTGTCCAAAATATGCATTACATGTAATGTCATACCCCGGGTTCTATTGTCCAAACAAAAAAAGAATTAAATATCTGGAATACGCATTACGTGTAATGTCATACCCCAGGTTTTATTGTCCAAAAAAAAGAATTAAATATCCGGAATATGCATTACGTGTAAAGTCATACCCTGGATACTAAGAGACAAACAAAATAAATTTTTTGTTGTTTTTGAAATATTGGTCAATATTCTCTTGACTTTAATAAACTGGTTATTAAAGCCAAAATGCATGCTAAAACATTTTTTTTGGTGTATGAAAAATACAATATGAATTTTTAGCTTTGAGACACTTGGCCGTATGCACAAAAACATTTTTCTCTTTTTTTAATTTTTTTGTATTTTGTGGAAGTTTTTGACGAAAACCGTGTATTTAAAAATCAGATTTTTGTATTTTTAACAACATAAAAAAAACACAACTAAATATTAATCAAAATGACATAAAAATTACGCGGGAAAAAAAGTGTAAAATGCTGAAACAAATATTTTTTGATTTTTTAAATGGGCTGGATCAGGCCCAAAAATATGGGCTGGGCCGAACCTGGCCCAAAGAATGGGCTGGTTACTGTGCACATAGTAACCGGGTTACTGTGTGTACAGTAACCAGAGAATTAATCTGCGGGTTACTGTGCACATGCACAGTAACCGTGAATTAATTAGCGAGTTACTGTGCACAGCACAGTAACTCGCTAATTAATCTTCATCTGCTGCAGAACGTAAACGTTCTGCATGCAGATGAAGCTGAACGAAAAAAAAACGACGGGAAAGGCTACCTGGAGCGGTGGTGATGTTGGCAGCAACTGATGTGGCAAGGGTGACGGCGGCGGAACTGGCTGTTCGCGGTGGCCGACGGTTTTCCTTCTCTCTCTCTCCTCTGTTTTTTCTGTTTTCTTCTCTGCTTCTTCCTTTCTCTTCTCTGCCTTCTCTCCTCTCTTCTCCCTCTCTTCTCCCTTCTGTTCCCTCTTCTGTTTCCTCTCCTCTCTTCTTCTTTTTTTTCTCTCGGGTCTCCTCTCCTCTATTTATAGAGCCCGTGAGCATGTTTTTTTCATTGTGGAGCCAAGGAACGGGTCATGCGGCGGCTGGTCGGGCGCGGCTGTCCAGGCGTGCCTACCTCAGTTTCGGCGGTGCGGTAGGTGGTCGGCCAATGTCTTCGGTCGGTGGGCTAGAGGGACCGACGGTCGGTGGGCTTGAGGGACCGGCGTCATTAAATATGCATTCTTTTTCCTTCTTTGCTGCTGTGTGTTCGGTGGGGAAGAAAGGGGAACAGTGCCGTTCAAAACGGCACTGTTTTGAGCTTTATTATTATTATTTTTTTTTTAATTATTTTTTTTTTGTATTTATTATTTTTTTATGGCGACCTAAAAATGGGTTACAACACAGGTTTCGTGAAGAAACGAGTCCAAATTACATTCCGAAGCATCTAAACCGACATCCAAGTTTTTATTTCAGCAATGTAGCTCCTCTAAGTCAAAGCTTGAAGATTTCATGCAAAGCTATTTCTCTTTTGTTTAGGAAAATAGTTGTTGAACTACTTAAATGTAAATTGTCTACTTAAGGGAGGACTATTTTGTAAAATAGAGATTAGGGTTTCCTAGCATATAAAAAGAATGAGAGAAGAGAAGGGGGGCAGCCACCCAAGAGGAGAAAAACGCCCCCCTACTCTAAGAAACCCTAAATCATGCATTCTTCCATCTTTTTGATTAGTTATTCAATAAACATGCAAGGCTAAACTCATTTTCTTGGTTGCAAGAACATGGAAACCTTTGGATTTCAAGAACTGTGAGATCTATTTTACCTTTTCTTTTCAATTTATATAATGAATATGTTTGTTCTCATATGCTTATTTTTCCTATGATTGTTTATTTTAATTGCTAGAGCGGACTCTAAGTTATTATTGTAGACAATTTATTGCTAAGTTTGATATCAAAACCGGAGTTGTGGTATATGAACTTGTGAAGCAACTAAGTTTAATAATTGTAGCGGATCTACGTTATTAATCTTAGGGAGAACATTCGATCAAAGCAACATAAGCAGACAACTTAGTTGTTAAGATTAATGAATTTATCTAGATCTTAAGGCTGCCATTGGATTAAATCATTAGTGCGGACACTGTGATTATTTGTTGGTTAGGGTTAGTTATACGGCGGATCCGTTAATTAACCAATGTTAAGAAAAAATAAAAATTCAGAATATAAACTGGAATTTTGTTTCAAGGATCAGTTCTTATTTATATAGGTGGATGTGTGATTGCGACCAAGGTTTGTTCTCTTGATAATTTTCTGATTTTATTAAATTCTGTTTGATAGTTTTCTGTTTTATTTTTCTTTAGCCTATATAACATCCAACCCCCCCAAATTGCATAACGTATAGCATACAAATCTGAACTAAATCTTCCTCGTGGGATCGACCCCTTGCTTGCTCTATACTATCTTGTGTGTTGTGTTTGAAGCTAGGGTAATTAATTTGTGCGACCGCAACATCGCAACAAATTTTGGCGCCGTTGCCGGAGAAGTAATTTTAGTTGATTCTTGTGCTTGTACTGTTATTTTTAGTTGTTGTGATTGTTATTTATATTTCCGAAAAAAAAAAAGAGAAACAAAATTTTTGCTTGCTGCGGTACTGTTCAAAACATATTTTTTTGTAGAATTAGGTTTCGGCCTTTTGTTTTATGAAGAGAAACGACGTTCTAAACAGGACTAGTGGTAACCACTAGCCCCACTCTATTGAGGCCAAATTCTGCTGTTTTCTAGGGTTTTTAGGCAGTTTTAATTTTCTAACATAAGATTTTTGTACAATTTGCATTGTTTTCGATCCAACCCTCCCAAATTGCATAACGTATAGCATACAAATCTGAACTAAATCTTCCTTGTGGGATCGACCCCTTGCTTGCTCTATATTATCTTGTGTGTTGTGTTTGAAGCTAGGGTAATTAATTTGTGCGACAGCAACATCGCAACAAAAAAATTCCGTCGGTGAGTCCGTTGGTATTTAG
Organism: Populus alba; assembly: GCF_005239225.2. Lineage (NCBI taxonomy): Eukaryota > Viridiplantae > Streptophyta > Magnoliopsida > Malpighiales > Salicaceae > Populus > Populus alba. Next base: position 17,191,161 of record NC_133302.1, on the reverse strand, counting down.
TGAATTTCTGGTAGTGATCTGGCTTTCGGTTGAAGCACTATGAACTATCAATTATGTCATACTGATATAAAACAAAAACAAAGTCTAAAAGCATTTCCTAAGGCAACGATTTGGTTCTAATTTCTATTATTTTTCTTTTGAAATATTTTTTAGTTTTCTTGTTTTGAGAAAGAAAGATTTTGAAGATAAAGAAATGCTGGTTACTGCCTTACTCTTTGCCTTTTGTTTGTTAGCCTTTTCTAAGTGATACTTTTAAATTGTTCAGCTAATTTAGTGCACTCCTCATCATATTGTAAAGTGTTGACACCTTTGGTTTTTTAGCCAGCATAATTGTTAATAAACCTTGGCTGGGTGCATTTGTTTCTCAATTCCTTTTCTGTTACTGTATGTATATGAATAAAATATTTCTTTTTCATCATTGATCTTACTATCTGATTTACTTTCAGGGTTTGGTACAATCAAAACAGAAACCAACATCTGAAAGTTCAAATAATTCCTTGTTAACTGAAGAAATGGCTGCCGTGCCAATGACAACAGAGAAGATAAGTGAATATTTGCCAAAAAATGATGAGGAAGCATGCCCTATCTGTCAAGAGAAGCTAAACAATCAAAAGATGGTTTTCCCATGCGGGCACGTCACTTGCTGTAAATGTGAGTTTTACTTGTTTTCCATTTCATGATTCTTCAACTTCCTAAAATCCATTCATGAAATAATTATGGTGTTAGAACAACAAACATTCAGCTTACCGACTTTAGAACTGGCTCTCTCGTGTGAATTTAATACAACAAACATTGATAAAAAGAAGCAAATGACCCAATAGGCATCCCAAACAGAACTAACCAAACAATCCTACATATGGAGTCTGGATCCAGCTAAAACTGGGCATCCGACCTTCTAAACCAGTAATAGTAGGTGCAACATGCAGCCAATGCATGATAAGAAACCATCTTATAAAAGACTACCTTTTCTCCTAATTGTCGCACAACATATTGATAATCCTGCTTCCTATATCTGCATTTTGTCACTTAAAAGTTAGGAGAGACCATGGAAATTTTTCTACCTTGATATGACGGGTCAACAGCATTCTCAGTTGATGAATACTTTGTCCTAGCATCCTTGATCCACCAGTTCCTCAGACTTCTCTCTTTCATGTGTGTGTGAGCGCGATGCACATGATTGCTTGCATGCATGTACTCAGACATGCATGCTTGCTTGTCTCTTAGATGTCCTCAACCATCTTAAGTACGTTGGAGTTGACTTTATTACCTGTTGATTCCTCTCATATGAAATATTTCACCCTGGTTAAGCGCCATTTAATTTTCATTTCATGCTTTTTTCTTGCAGGTTTCTTTGCAATGACTGAGCGAAAAATGCATGATAACATGTCGGCAGCATACTGATTTCGGGAATATTGCGTATGCCGATGATAGACGGGACAAATCTTGTAGTTCTGCTATGCTGGATGCAATTCAAGGCTGTGAAAAAACTGAAGCGTCTTTGGCTGTTCAAGGTTCATATGGAACAAAGGTTTACTTCCTAATCTAATGCCTTGAGCAAATTTCAATTCAAATTTATAGTCACGTAGTGCACTTAAGACACCATTTACTATAGTAGATCAACACTTGGAGTTCTGTAAAAATTGGTATTTTGGGACTATTTGTTTGAGTTCCCTTTTTAAAACAATTTACATTTCTATTTAGCTCTCCATTTATCCATGCAATTTCTATATGTAATTAGATTAGACTTATAATAATCCTTATCATGCCATCCATCCTATTGTTGCTCGAATGGAGCCTTTTATATTGTACACTCCCTTCTTTAGTGATTATATTAGGATTTGATGCTATGAAAAGGAGCATGCAGGAACTCTTTAAGGACTAGCGTTTACAAAGACCTCTCGTGCTTTCTAGTTTGCTTGTTGTCCGAAACTTTGAAAATTCATGTCATCTGTTAGAATTTCTGCTTTATAGTCTCTATGTGTTCTAACAAAATTTTCTTCTATGATCTTATTAGGTTAAAGACACCGTGGAAGAGAGCATAAATAAACTGAACAGAAGTAGAATCACCAGTTCATTCATAAGTGGGAACACGAAGAATCAGGATCAGCCTTTGTTAACCCTTAAGGATGTTGAGTCCCTATTCGCAACAGTTCCGTCCAACTGAAAACCTAATTAAGACATCTGCCCCCGTCCGCGGCTGCTGCTCTAGCAGCTGAGAGGAGACTGAAGGAAAATACAGCAGGAATTTCCGTGTGATAATCATTCTTTTCTTTGAACACCAAACCTAATGGAATTGCAGTTAAGCAATCTTCTGGCTATGTCATCACTTCCAACAGGCAGCTGTTATTGTTTCATCTCCAAAGGGGAGAGCGTCTCCCCGGTCCGTCATAGATTGTCTAACCAGAGGTTGCATAGTCGTCTATGATTTTTATTTTTTTTATTGGTGTATATATGAAGAATGCAATTTTTTAGCCCTCTGTCAGTTACAGAGAGTAATTTAACGAGGAATTCGTTGTAGATCAGCTCATTTAACCATTATGTATACTCGCTGTGTAGGTCAAACAAAAATGACAGGACAAAGCTGAGAAAAGCTAGGTCCTCTTCTCCTTAGTCTCCAATGGCAGATATTAGACACTCCATTCAATCTTTGCACCATCTTTCTTTGTCTACTTTTGTTCAAAGAACTGGATCGTCAATTTGTACAGAAACACATCGCAATAATGTTCATTACAACTAGCTCTGTTTTGCAATCTCCCATACAATGTCTGTGCTGTCAAGACACTATCTTGTACCTAAACATAATTTTATTAGAACTAAAAAAAAACACTGACCTAATGATCTAATATCACTCTATATTACTACATCATTTTTATTTAAGATACTTTTGAAGGGTAGGATAGAATAGTTTAAATGTTTTTTTATAAAAAATAAAATTATAATCTGTTCCCGTGGATTGATAGGAACTTCAGAAAAAATGGATGGGTAGGAACTTCATTTTTTCTGTTCAGTACTGATCTATAGTCCGCATGAAAGAGTGTTGGGTATATCAGCTTAGAGTGTAGACAAAAACCTACTCTTAATAACTTGAAAAGATTGAAATGATAAAATGATTTGTTTTTCACAACTCAATGAATAAATAGAATAATAATGTGATTAATTTATTTAGGTCCATACATCATTTTATTAGGTCCATACAAAAACCTGCTCTTAATAACTTGCATCGGATTGGCTAATACAGATACTATATATCTTGAAATGATAAAATGATGAGTTTTTTCACAACTCAATGAATAAATAGAACAAACATACAACAATAGACTAAGTTGCGATGTGATTAATTTATTGGGTCCATACATGAAAATAATATAACTAGGCAAACCAATAACACATAAATATAGCTCAAGTTTTTCTTCTCAAAAAAAAAAAAGCTCAAGTTATGTCATTCTTTTAGAGTGCTATAAATTAGAAAATCAGATATAACAATGATCAAAAGGGGAAGAAAATATGTATGATAACAAATTAATTATTTTAGAATTCTTTAAGAATAATTTAATTTTATCATTGCAGCAGACAGGATATTCTTATCAACTCCAGCTTTCCCTCGTCAAATTACTCTTAACAACAATCTAAGTCTGTACAAGATCCGATCGAACTTCAGAAAAATGGACTGGAAAGGACTTGACCAGGCTCGGCTCATTGAAGGACCCCTTAAAAATATACTTTGTTTGACTTGTTCCGTGGTTTGTACGGGTACTGATCCATAGTCTTCTCAGTCTCTTCGTCAAAGGTGGCCCTCCATTATGGAAATTTAATTTGGCGAGTCTCTCTCACATACACTTTTCCATTATCTTTTCAGTGGAAAAGATGGAAAGGGAGAAGAAATTATTGATGAACTGGAAATTACAAAGCGATACACCCACAAGTGTGTCTCACGTCAATTACAATACCTTCCATTGAATTAGTGATCAAATTGCTAGAAAGAACTTTCGAGATTAAAGCTTCTTTCAAAGGCTTAAAGAGTGTTTCAGGGTTTCAAAGACTGAGAATCACTATCAACAGTTTGACTTTTAACGTTATTTATATTTTCTTTTGCCGCTCTTCTTTGATTTGTCCTTTTTTTTTTTTTTCATTGTTTTGCTAAAGTATACTCACTTTATCTTGGTTATCACTTTTTCTTGTTATTTGGACATGTCCCCTGGCATTTGAGTTTTTTGGGCTCTTTTGCTTTTTGGCTTTCTCACGGCTTTATCATCTTTCTTGATCATCGAAATTTCACTTGCCCCCAATGTGGGGTGTGATCCTAGTCGGGATTGTTTTTTATGAAAGAAAAATTATTCAGACTCAAAAAGGGATCGCAAGGGATGTACTTGTTTGAAAACAATTCACTAATTATCCCTATTAACTTCAACAGATCATGTCCTGAAAAAAAAAGAAAAAAAAGCAGAGTTTAAATCAAGTATTCTACAAGATATAATAGCATAACAATACTAATTATTCAAGTTCTACAAGCATAACAATATATTAACCTCTAATTACACTCAATTCTGAGAAATTTGCTAAAACAGAATGCTATTGCTGGATAATTTCTACAAGCAAACATGTGAACACAATTCAAGAAATTAATTAGTGAATTGTTTTCAACTTTTCTTATTATTGAACTGTGGCCCGTACGGGTTAAGGAATCACAAGGAATATAAACCATGTTTTTTAATCATATGTACATGCTTTCTTAGAATATATTCATGAACATTAATTGTAAGTCATTGCATAAATGTGGAAGAACAGGATGAATGTCGGAGATAGTGAACAATTTTGGCAATTGCATCAAAAAATCATGGTTTTTAATCGTAATCACAGCTTTATCATGAGTAATAAATATACCAGTTCTTTTGTTGCTCGAATGGAGCCTTTTATATTTGTTTCAGAATTTAAATGTGCACTCCCTTCTTTAGTGATTATATTAGCAACAGTTCATTCATAAGTGGGAACACGAAGAATCAGGATCAGCCTTTGTTAACCCTTAAGGATGTTGAGTCCCTATTCACAACAGTGCCGTCCACTGTATCAGAAAGTGATGGAAAGACAACTGAAAACCTAAGACATCTGCCCCCATCTGTGGCTGCTGCTCTAGCAGCTGAGAGGAGACTGAAGGAAAATACAGCAGGAATTTCCGTGTGATAATCATTCTTTTCTTTGAACACGAAACCTCAGAATGGAATTGCAGCTAAGCAATCTTCTGGCTATGTCATCACTTCCAACAGGCAGCTGCTGTTTCATCTCCAAAGGGGAGAGCGTCTCCCCGGTCCCTCATAGATTGTCTAACTAGAGGTTGCATAGTCGTTTATGATTTTTATATTAACTTTGATTCTTATTTTTTTAATTATTATTTGTTTTTTTCTTATTATTTTTTAATTAAAATTTTTAATCTATCAAATTTGATCCTTATTCTTTTGATTGTTACTTATTTTATTTAAAATAATATATAAAATGTTAATTATTATTATTTTAATTTTTTTCATCTTTTTTTTTTTAGATTTGATTTCTATTATTTTAATTATTATTAATTTATTTGAGATAATTTATGAAATTATATATTTTTTTAATTTTATCTTCATTCAACTTTTTAATTTGTAAGATTTGTTCCTCATTATTTTAATAAACTTGAAAAAAATAAAACATTAATAAGTTATTTTCAACCCTATGTTAGTCTAGTATGATTTTTTTTTTATTGGTGTATGTACGAAGAATGCCATATTTTTTAGCCCTCTGTCAGTTACAGAGAGTGATTTTTTAGCTCATTTAGCCATTATGTATACTCGCTGCGTAGGTTAAACAAAAATAACAGGACAAAGCTAAGGAAAGCTAGGTCCTCTTCTCCTCTCCATTGGCAGATATTAGACACTCCTTTCAATCTTTGCACCATCTTTCTTTGTCTACTTCTGTTCAAAGATCTTCATTACAACTAGCTCTGTTTTGCAATCTCCCATTCCAATGTCTGTGCTGAACAAAGATTTCTTCTTTAAACAGAATTGTCAAAGTCTTGTGCCTTCAAGAAACCTCATTCTCATGCCATCTCTCATTCGTGAAATGTCCATAGCAAGACCCACTCTACAATCCAATGAATTTCCATCATTTCATTAGAAAATTCAAACCCAAAGAACACGATAACAGTCTATTGGTTCGTGAAACTTTCATTGTGGAATTGAATAAAAAAAATTGCCCTCATTCCCAAAGAACACGATAGCAGCAAGACCCACTCTACCAACCAATGAATTTCCAACTTGATGTTGCATTTTCTAATGAAATGAATTTCCATTAGAAAATTCAAACCCAAAGAACACGATAACAGTATATCCATTAATACTAAATTTGGAGTAAAGAAAGTAAATACAGAGAGGGCCCATGTGCTCCAATTTGCCTGACTTTTTTGGACGGAATGTAGATTCAACAAATGAAAAATATAGAGGTTATTAATTTGAATTTCATAAATTTCATCTAATATGGAGACCACTTGTATAGATATTGCCAATAACTTTCTCGTAGAGCAATTTGCTCGTAGTGTTTTTGTGGACATGAGCTCATGGAAGCCTGTGCCTCATCCTCCCGTGCAGATCTTGAGGTGCCACCGGGTCCAGAATCCTCTGCTATAATATTTGTTTTTGCAAAAAAAATTATTTTTTTATTTATTTTAAATTAATATTAATACGTTAAATCAAAACTAATTTTTAAAACTAAAAAAATATTATTTTAATATATTTTTAAATAAAAATCATCAACTATATACTTCAAAACAAATCCTAAACCGTGATATCATGATTTTGATTAATTTATTAGTTCCGATAATAATATAACAAAGTTATGTTAATATAACAAAGCAAACCAATAACACATAAATATAATTAAAGTTATGTTACTCCTTTGGAGTGCTATAAATTAAAAAATTAGATATAAAAATGAAAAGGGGACGAAAATGTGTTCACATAAAGTATCATAGCAAATGGCTACATTAATCATTCAGGGTCAGCTGCTCTCCGTAATTTCCTGTTCGATTGTGCTCTGATTGAATTCAAACTGCAGGGCAACCGTTTCACTTGGTTTAGGGGGGGTTCTATGAGCTGTATTGACAGGGCTTTCGCATCTCCAGAGTTCCACCTCCAGTTTCCATTCTTATCACTCTACCGCTATCTTAGGGGGATGTCTGATCACTGTCAATTGCTTCTTCAGGCATCAAAGGTAAATTGGGGATGGAAGCCTTTCCGCTTCATAAATAGTTGGTTGTCACATCCTTCATTCTCAGCTGATTTTGAGATCTTCTGGTTTGATAGTTGCAAGGAATTTCCCGGTGACTATAGATTGGTAAAGAAACTAGGAACTTTGGGGAAAAGATTGAGACAATGGAACAAATCCACCTTCGGTAATCAAAATTCAAAACTTGCAAACATTCAGAACTCCATCACAACCATCGAAGACTTAAGCGAGGTACGCCTCTTGTCTGAGACTGAAAAAACAAAGCTCAAGAATCTGAACTCTAAGCTTTGGGAGGTTAGTAGGAATGTCGAGGGTATTTGGAGGCAGAAATCCCGCCAAAAATGGTGCAAAATGGGGGATAAAAACACTCGGTTCTTCCATATTTCGGCAAGTTTGAGGAATGGTCGGAACCACATTAGCAAGATTGAGCAGAATGACAGATTTTTAGACTCTCCAAATGACATCAAAGAGGGTGCTGTCAACTTCTTCTCAACTCTGTTTGCCAAGCCACAATGCAGAAGAATTGAAATGGGAGACGCAGGGTTCTCTAAAATTTCATAAGAAAAATCAGTTTGGTTAGAAAGACTACCTTCATTGGAGGAAGTGAAGCAAGCCGTATGGGATTGTGATGGTTCAAAAGCCCCCGGTCCTGACGGGTTCACCTTCTCCTTCTATAAAAAGGAATGGAATCTTATCAGCCCTGACATCTTTGTGATGGTCACAGAATTTTTCAGAACAGGTAAATTACCAAAGGGGATCGGCTCGTCCTTCGTGACTTTGATTCCAAAGACCAATAGGCTGAGCACTTTCTCCCAATTTCGACCAATTAGTTTGATTCATGGGTTATATAAAATAGTGGCAAAGCTCTTGTCCACTAGGCTCCGAAGCATTCTACCAGATGTGATAAGTGTAAACCAGTCTGCTTTCATTGCCGGACGTCAGATTCTAGATGGGTTCATGATAGCAAACGAGGTTGTCCATAGTATTCGTAGCAAAAAGGATCACGGGTTTTTGCTAAAGGTAGATTTTCATAAAGCCTTCTACTCGATTTTATGGGAGCATATCGATTCTACCATGGGTTATATGGGTTTTGGATCTCACTGGAGGAAATTGATCTTTGAATGCATGTCCACTTCTAAATTGGCCATCCTAATTAACGGCTCACCAAGCAGAGAATTCAGTATGGAGAGGGGTCTCAGGCAAGGGGACCCCCTCTCTCCTTTCCTTTTTGACATAGCAGTTCAGGGGCTAACAGTTCTATTCAACAAGGCATCAGATTCAGGTTACTTTAAAGGTTTGCAGACTTCGCAAGGACATCACATAACCCATTTGCAATATGCAGATGACACTCTGATTTTCCTGCCGAATGATTATACCTCTCTACTGCATGTCAAGAGGATCCTCCGCTGGTTTGAGATCATTTCAGGACTGAAAGTTAATTTCTATAAAAGCTCACTTATATGAATTAATTTGGATAACGAATACACTTCAGGTCTAGCTAACACAATTTTCTGTCGCAGTGACTCCTTCCCAGTCAGATACCTTGGGTTGCCTCTTGGTGCTAACCCAAATAGGCTCTCCACTTGGAAACCGGTATTGTCCACAATCAGAGCAAAGTTAAGCAAATGGAAAGGGAAGTTTTTGAGCATGGCCGGAAGGATATGTCTTATTAAATCTGTCTTAAACTCTCTACCTCTATACTATATGTCAGTCTTTACTATGCCAAAGGGCATTGCAAAAGCAATATCCTCAATCAACCGTTGTTTTCTCTAGAAGGGCTCCTCAAATTCACATGGTATTTGTAAGGTTACTTGGCATAAGGTAATTAAGAGTAAGCCACTTGGAGGTCTCGGGCTTGGTTCTATTCACAGTAAAAATCTAGCTCTAATGTTTAAATGGCTTTGGAACCTTGACAAAGAAGTGGCAGGAGGTTGGCAAGAACTCATCTTACGAAAGTACCGGCCACATTTTACAAATGGTCTTCCTGTGTTTGCAGGTTCTTTATCTCCAACTTGGCTTGGCGTGGCATGGTATCTGCAATTTCCTTAAATCACAGCATAGTCGCTCCCATCCAATCCAATGTTAGGTTTAAGGTGGGTGATGGGAGAAACATCAGGTTTTGGTCTGATTCTTGGCTAGGCTATGCAGCCCCTCTCCAGTTCATGTTCCCTAGGCTTTACAACCTCTCCCTGCAGCAATCTTTAAGTGTTGCAGAAGTTCATAACCCAACAGATAACGCAATCAATCTTTCTTGGAGAAGACCCCTTCGATCTCGAGAACTCTGCATGTGTGAAAGCTTGATAGCAGAAGTGGAACGTGGCCTAGTCTTCTCTGATGGTGAAGACAACAAGATTTGGAAACACCATAGCTCCAACAATTACACAGTCTCCTCTGGGTGCCATCTCTTTGACGGTTTAAATGTTTTAGGACATCTTCACTCCCCTGATTTGCTTTGGAAAGGGTTTGCGCCTCCAAAAATAGATGTGTTCATATGGCTTCTTTTCAATGGCAGTGTCTGCACAAAGGGTTTCTTAGCTGAGAGGAGAATCATCAATTATGAGGAAGCTCTTTGTCCTTTCTGCTGCAAGGAGATTGAGACTATACATCATCTCTTCCATCTTTGTCCAAAATCATGGTCTCTTTGGGGCAGACTATTTAGTTGGTTTGGGTGTGTAGGTTGTCTGCCAAAAGAATCATATCATAACCTTCAGGAATGGTCCAACATGGTAAAAGGAAAATTCCAGCGTCAGGCAATTACCCTTCTCTGTAAAGGATTATACTGGTCAATTTGGATAGCGCGCAACCACATGATCTTTGACAACAAAACTCCAGACTGGGATGTGATTTTTGACCTCACCTTTCATAGGTTGGCCTTTTGGTTGAAGTCCTTTGTTAAAAATTTCAGCTACATGGCTCTGATCTTTATAGGAATCCTGAATGTATTATGAACTGGACTAACTAGTCAGGTCTTTAGATTCCTTGTTTTCTTAATGTATTTTTAATTTCTCATGTAATCTTTCTTAGCAGCCCTCATCTCCTTAATGGGGGCGTATTATTTATAATATTCTCGATTACTATCAAAAAACAAATAGCAAATATATGTGATAAAAACTTAATTAGTATTTTTTGTTTAGGATATTTTACGAATAATTTAATTTTTTTATATAAAAAATATTAAAAAACATTAATTAGTATTTAGGTTTAGGATACTTGAAGAGTAGTTTAAATATTTTTTTTATAGCAAATAAAAAAAATTATAAAAATTATTAATTAGAATTTATGTTTAGAAAACTTCAAGGATAATTTAATTTGTTTATATAAAAAATAGAAAAATATTAAAAAAAAATTATTTAGGATATTTCGAATGTAGTTTAAATGTTTATTTTATATATAAAAAAAACATTAATTAATATTTCTGTTTAGAATACTTCAAGGGTAGTTAAAATATGTTTTTATAACAAATAAAAAAAAGTATAAAAAAATTAATTAGAATTATTCAAGGATAGTTTAAACTTTTTTATGAAAAATAGAAAACATTTATAAAAAAACAATATTTAGAATACTTCAAGTGTAATTTAAATATTTTTTTATAAAAAATAAAAAATATAATTAGTATTTTTATTTAACATACTGTATGATAAAATAATTTAAATGTTTTTTTATAAAAATAAAATTATAATCTGTTCCGTGGATTGAAAGGAACTTCAGAAAAATGGATTGATAGGAACTTCATTTTTCTGTTCCCGCGGTTGTTACGGGTACTGATCCCGTTATAGTCTTCTCAATTTCTTTTCAGTGGAAAATATGGAAATTATTGGTGAACTGGAAATTACATGTCAATTACAATATCTTCATTCAATTAGTGATCAAATTGCTAGACAAAAAACTAGTTTTTTTTTTATTGGAAATGACCTTTCATTATAGAGGATATGTATAAAAAAATACAATTAAATTTTACAGAGTATGTATCTAAGTAGTTAATTTCAACTTAATTAGAGAAGAGATGCAATAATCAATGATATTAAAAACAATTCCAATATATCATGTTTTCCTACCTATAAATAATACCTCTCCATGGAAGAGCCTAATCTAGTACCATAGCAAACCATATCCTATGTCTCTTGAAAAACACACCATGACGACGTCCTTACTAAACAAACCATTCTTCTCCTTCTTTCTCCACATCCTGTTTTTGCTCCTTCACATATTCAGCTCTTCTTCCTTCTTTGCTTTAGCTGAACACACTTCCTCCACAGCTTCACCATTTGGTAATAATAATACAGAAGCTGAGGCTCTTCTCCAATGGAAAGCCAGTCTTGACAGCCAAAGCCAATCTCTCCTTTCCTCTTGGGTCGGCATCAGCCCATGCATTAACTGGATTGGAATCACTTGCGATAATACTGGAAGCATCACAAACTTGACACTTGAAAGTTTTGGCTTGAGAGGTACGCTTTATGGTTTAAAGTTCTCAGCCTTCCGCCGAAATCTTTTTGTCCTTGATCTTTACGAGAACCAACTTTCTGGTTCCATTCCTCAAGAAATTAGGTTGTTAGAGTCTCTCAATCAACTTAACTTGGGAAGTAATGTTTTAACCGGTAAAATCCCTTATTCCATTGGAAAATTAAGAAATTTATCTTTCCTTGCTCTTGCTAGGAACCAACTCTCTGGTCCCATCCCTTCTTCTGTTGGAAACTTGACAAGCCTATCCGTACTCTATCTTTGGGGTAACAAACTCTCTGGTTCCATTCCTTCTTCTATTGGGAACTTGACCATGCTCACTGAAGTATCACTACAACAAAATAATCTCTCTGGTCCCATCCCTTCTTCTATTGGAAACATGACAAGCCTATCCACACTCTATCTTTGGGATAACAAACTCTCTGGTTCCATTCCTCAGGAAATTGGATTGCTAGAGTCTTTCAATGAACTTGACTTGTCAAGTAATGTTTTAACTGGTAAAATCCCTTATTCCATTGGAAAATTAAGAAATTTATCTATCCTTAGTCTTATGAAGAACAAACTTTCTGGTCCCATCCCTTCTTCTGTTAGAAACATGACAATGCTCGTGAGGCTTTATCTAGGTCTGAATAATTTATCTGGATCTGTTCCTTCAGAAATAGGACAACTTAAATCCCTTGTGGACTTGACATTACTTGAGAACAAACTTCACGGCCCATTGCCCTCAGAGATGAACAATCTCACCCATTTGAAGTATTTGTCTTTGGATAACAACGAATTCACGGGTCATTTGCCAGTAGATTTATGCCATGAAGGAGTATTGGAAATCTTTACTGCTTCCTACAACTACTTCTTAGGTTCAATCCCGAAAAGCTTGAAAAACTGTACTGGTTTATACCGAGTAAGATTTGATTGGAATGAATTAACAGGAAATATTTCTGAGGTTTTTGGTGTCTATCCACATCTGGATTATATTGATTTGAGTTACAATAATTTTTATGGTGAGCTTTCTTCAAAATGGGGAGATTGTCGTAACATGACAAGCCTAAAAATCTCAAACAATAATGTTTCTGGTGAGATACCACCAGAGCTTGGGAAGGCTACTCAATTGCAATTGATAGATCTGTCATCAAATCAGTTAAAAGGAGCCATCCCAAAAGATTTAGGGGGTTTGAAGTTGTTGTACAAGCTTCTCCTTAACAACAACCATCTTTTAGGTGTCATTCCCTTAGATATTATCATGCTTCCCAATCTTCAATTCCTTAATTTAGCATCTAATAATCTGAGTGGATCGATTCCAAAACAACTTGGGGAATGCTCGAATTTATTGTTGCTGAACCTCAGCGGTAATAAATTTAGAGAAAGCATTCCAGGTGAGATAGGCTTTATCCTTTCTCTTCGAGATCTTGATCTTAGCTGCAATTTCCTGACTCGAGAGATACCGAGGCAACTTGGGCAACTGCAACGGTTGGAAACTCTCAATGTCTCTCACAACATCCTTTCTGGACGGATTCCAAGCACTTTCAAAGACATGTTAAGCTTAACAACTGTGGATATATCATCCAATAAGCTCAAAGGCCCCATTCCCGATATCAAAGCCTTCCACAACGCTTCATTTGAGGCATTAAGGGATAATATGGGTATATGTGGCAACGCCAGTGGTCTAAAGCCGTGCAATCTTCCAAGAAGCAGCAAAACTGTTAAGAGAAAGAGCAACAAGCTTGCGATTTTGATTGTACTCCCTCTTTTAGGAAGCTTGCTTTTAGTGTTTGGAGCTTTATTCATTCTCTGCAAAAGAGCTAGGAAGAGAAACGTTGAGCCAGAAAATGAACAAGATCGAAACATATTCACGATATTGGGCCATGATGGGAAGAAGTTGTATGAGAATATCGTTGAAGCTACAGAGGAATTCAACTCCAACTACTGCATTGGCGAAGGAGGATATGGAACTGTTTACAAAGCAGTGATGCCAACAGAACAAGTGGTTGCTGTGAAGAAACTTCACCGGTCACAAACAGAAAAGCTGTCCGATTTTAAAGCTTTTGAAAAGGAAGTTTGCGTGTTGGCAAATATTCGACATCGAAATATTGTGAAAATGTATGGATTTTGCTCACATACAAAGCATTCTTTTTTGGTTTACGAGTTCATTGAAAGAGGAAGCTTGAGAAAGATTATAACCAGTGAGGAACAAGCAATTGAGTTCGATTGGATGAAAAGGCTAAACGTTGTGAAAGGGGTGGGTGAAGCTTTATCCTATCTACACAATTCTTGCTCTCCTCCGATCATTCATCGAGACATTACAAGTAATAATATCCTTCTGGACTTGGAATATGAAGCACACGTCTCTGACTTTGGCACAGCTAGACTGTTGATGCCTGACTCGTCCAATTGGACCTCATTTGCAGGTACTTTTGGATATACTGCTCCAGGTGCGTAGCTTTATTTCAACATGAAGTACTAATTAATGTGTAATAGTGAAAATAATATATAGTGTTTTTTTAGGTTTTATTATAAAGTCTTTTCTTTCAGCTAATTGATAAAAAACCATGCATAATCATTTTTTTTTTTGGCAGAGCTAGCTTACACAATGAAAGTGACTGAAAAATGCGATGTCTATAGCTTCGGAGTGGTAACAATGGAGGTGATGACAGGAAGGCACCCAGGCGATCACATTTCAGCACTCTTATCACCAGGATCTTCGTCATCATCCTCGATGCCACTGATTGCTCAACATACACCATTGAAGGATGTGTTAGACCAACGCATATCACTTCCTGAAAAAGCAGCAGCAGAGAGCGTTGTCTACATGATCAAAATTGCACTTGCATGCTTGCATCCCAATCCCCAATCTCGGCCTACAATGGAAAAAATTTCTTTCGAGCTTACAGCCAAGTGGCCTCCACTTCCTAAGGCATTTTGCACAATAAGTTTGGGAGATCTCTTAATCTCATAGAGTATAGCTACTTCTATTCGATTACCAATTGGAACAATAAATTTTTGTAATATGAATTTCATCATCAAACTTTTTTTCTTTCAAATTATGTTTTATGTATTAAATTTATTTTTCTTTGCATGAAGGGTTTGAGAATATTTTGATTCTAAATTGAAGATCAATACACTACGGAATGAAATTTTAAGTTCTCGCTGAAACAATTAAAAGAACAATGAAAAAAAATATATCTATTGGTAGAAAGACTGTAAGAAGGTAGCAGCAAGACCCACTCTACCATCCAATGAATTTCCATCATTTCATTAGAAAATTTAAACCCAAATAACACGATAACAGTATCTATTGGTTGGTGAAACTTTCATTGTGGAATCGAACAAAAAAAATTGCCCCCATTCCCAAAGAACACGATAGCAGCAAGACCCACTCTACCATCCAATGTTGCATTTTCTAATGAAATGAATTTCCATTAGAAAATTCAAACTCAAAGAACACGATAACAGTATATATATCCATGTGCTCCAATTTGCCTGTCTGTGACCTTTTTTGGACGGAATGTAGATTCAACCAATGAAAAACATAAAACACGAGAGGTGTAACTTCCCTCATCAGATTTTACTCTTTTTTTTTTTTAAGTTACAAGTTTGGGTTCTATAAATTTCAACAAATTACTAACCGTTTGCATTTTGTATGATTATTAATTTATAAAATTAATTAAAATATAACTAAATTAACTCACACACCCGTTGTGATAATTGTTGAGAGGAATTTAAAAATAAATATCTTTTTTTTTCAGGAAAAATATAAATGTAGATTCATAATGCATCTGAGCTGTGTGCAGTTAAAGTGCACTTTTTGAGAGGAATAGTTACAAACTCAAATGAAACTGATCTCGTCTTTTCAAATAATAATAAAAAAAAAAACAGCAAACAATGCAACCAATCTGTTTGTGTTTAGATAAGGTCAAGCGTGTAATATCTCTAGTTTTAAACTTTTAATACATCGAGATCCGAAGCAATTGAACCTGAAAATCACTAGATTCAATCTTGTCTAAGCTGATATAATTGCCACGTCAACACTTGTCAAGATCCTCTCTAGTTCTTCTTCACGCTGCACATAAACAAATGAATTAGTGGTAGGTATTTATATATCAAAGTTTCTACTATACTCATATCTTATTCAATATTTCCTGCTCAATATTTTTATATATATTTTATAAATCAAGTATTATTTATAATTTAACATAAAATAAAAGAATAATATATTGAATATAGAAATTATACGTGTCATATAAATATCAAGGGTGTGTATACATATATATTGGATTCAAACAATATCAATATTATACATGTAAAATTAACATTGATGGATATATTATATTTACCATGCATCAATTAAAGTAATTATCTTAACTTATTTAAATTGATTTTGATTTAACCTCTGTCTAACTTTGGAATAAATGAACACCCCTGTTTAATTACAATGCATTGCACAACCTAAAAGACTATCAGAAAGATAGAAAGGCAAATCAAATGATCCCTCGTTATTTTTATTTATTGAACGACAATATCCCTCTTATTCCTTGTGGAACTTAACAAAACCTAGTCTAATGCTTTTCTTTTTATCCTTTGCATAACTGGGATGAGTGTTGAGTTGGAACTCTCTTGATATTTAAACTCTTTTGATATTTGTAGTTAATTTTTAAAATATTTTTTATTTAGAAATATATTAAAATATTATTATTATTATTATTTAAAGATATATTTTAATATTACTATATCAAAACAATCTAAAAACATATACAAAAATTAATAAAAATATATAAATAAAAAATATATAAATATTTTTTTAAAATACTTTGAAAATACAGAAATAAAGTAACTCCAAGTTATTTTAGTAGAATATTACTAAAAAGTATTAAATTAATATTTTTTATTTTTTTAAAATTATAATATTAAAAATCATAAAAAAAATATAACAATATATTTTTAAAATAAAAATATTTTTTTTAAAAAAGTATTCACCCCACATCAAGAGTAGCAAGATAAAAGATAGCCGCATCTTTCACGAGTAATAAGTACTCCTCCTGCAACTTGCTTCCTATCCACGTGTCGAACTCCCACACACCTAAACTGACAAACACATGGACACTTTTTCTAGCGTCTGTTACATCTCGAAACGTGTCCTCTGCTCTAGAATTAGAAAGGCATCTTGTTTTTTAGGTTCGTTCAACACGGACCTCAAGAAGACAACGAATTAATTAAATAATCAGTAAAAAGAAAGAGATTTGTGCCAGTCACAACCACGTGTCACCCTTCTCCTCTCATGATCGCCACCTGGCTCTCTCCCAGCTACCTTCTTTTCCTTGTCTTAACTTGAAGGGCACTTTCGTCCTTCAGCGAGTACAAAATCTTTTCAATTAATTGCTTATTTCTTTCCTTCTTTTCACGATTACCGCCCAGAAGCACCCCTTCTCCCTCTCTCCCTCTCCTGTTTTTCCTCATCGATTTCATTTTCTTTAAATCTTTGGCTTCTGTTTTCCTTCATTTTCTCGGTACTAACTATATTCTTATCAAAAGAAGAAAGAAGAAGACATCAACGTTTTAGTAGCCTTCTCTTTATTATTATTATTATTATTTAATTAAAAAAACAAATAGAAAACATAGACAGCTGACTGCTCCGTACCCATTAATATTCAGAGCTAATTGTGATATATATTTGCCCTCATTCCCAGTACAAGGAGACATGGACTATCGATAAAGGCTACCATTCAACCATGATGAGCAGGATTGAAGCTCCAAATAATACCATTCAATGTATTTTTTTTAATTGAATAAAAATAGAAAAATAAATCAACTAATATAAATCAAATTAAATACAAAATAAATAAATAAAATTAATATAAAAAATACATTCAAATATATTAAATCCAAAATAAAGGCGGTACTAGAGGAGGAGGAGGAAGAAGCTAGTTATCACTGGAATCCAAAAAACAAATAATTAGAATTTTTGTTTAGGATATTTAAATGATAGTTTAAATATTTTTTATGTAAAATAAAAACAATTTGTAAAAAAATAATTAGAATTTCTAGAACACTTCAAGGATAGTTTAATTTTTGTATAAAACATAAAAAAATTTATAAAAAATTCTGAAAAAGTCTCAAAAATATTGTTGTTTTCTTTTTATATATATATATTTTTTATAGGCGTTTGTATTTTTATACACTGGAGATACAAATTCAGTATTTAAAATACCCGGTTTTCGTCAAGACATCCAAGATTTTCAAAGATAAAAAATGTTTTTGCTTTCAAAAAATTCTAAAAAATTCCTTAAAAATATTTATGATTTTTTCGCACATTTGTTTTTAAAATGACTTAATATTGGTTTGTGTTTTTATACTGTGGAAATACAAATTCAGTATTAAAATACCCGGTTTCATAAAAAACAAATGTTAAAAAAAAAAAAAAAATTCTTGCGTGTTGCATACGGCAAATACTCTAACATGTTTTGAATGTTCTTTTTTATATAAAAAAATATTGGAAGCTTTGAAAGTGTGTTTTCGCATAGATTTCTTAAACACAAATTATTTTCTTGCATTTCTGGATTTTACAACATGTTTGTAAAACTCCAAAGGGTATTGGCCAATAGTCCAAAAACTTTAAAAATCTTATTTTGGGGGAGGAAATTCATTTATTAAAGCTTTTGAAAAGGAAGTTTGCCAAACTTTCCACAAGAAGCTACTAATAATGAAACAAAAAATTGTGATAAACAAACAAACGACATGTAATGCAAACTCGACATACACGAAACATCTCTAGATTGGGGGGGGGCGGTGTTTATCCAATTGCTAGTAAATTTTACATTTTTCTCTCAATCCTTTTTCTTTCTATGGTATATTAGGTATAGCTAATCACATGTAATGACAAATTACAGCAAAATTATTAAAAGCATAGATTAAGATAGATTAAGAAAGGATGTCATTCTAATGTCTGAAAAGAATACACTAAAGCTTTTGTGTGTTCCCTTTTTTTGTAGAGTATGTAACTTGTATCACAGGCTCAAGTTCAGCTAAGAAAAAATGGATCAGGTTGAATTGGAACATGGAAAACTTTTTACAAGCTTTCACCACCACTTTGAAAAAATTTATTATGTGTAAATATGTTAGATATCTGTAACTTCATAGGTGAAATGGTATCTTAAAAAAAGAATATTTTTTTCACTGCCAGAGAAAATATTTTGTTGCGAATGAATAAAATATTAAGTAATTGTCAATGCATAAATCATAATTCTTGACACAGATCTTTTCAACCAAAAATTTTTTGACGAAACCTCTGGTCACAATAGAAAATGAAGTGATGTGGATTATTCAAGAAGGAAAACAAGAAGATTATGAGTTTATAATCATTATGCAAATTGACATTGACCCAACAAGCCCCATTAGTCTAACAATATGGAGTTGCCCATGAATGCCAAGCCAATGAATGAGGACAATCCCATTCACTATACTTTTCTATGTTCAAAGTAAATTGTATCTAAAGGTGTTGGAATGGATCTCTTTCCTTTCAGAAGAGAAGTACAGATAGAAAATAACCAGACACTAACTAATCAAACGCAACCAGAATGAACAAAAAGAAAAACATGGCTCTACTACTCCATATTCACATTTTGTTTCATTATGGTCCATATCATTTTAATCCTATTGGGAACCGTTTGGAAACGAAAATTCAATTTATTTATTTATTTATTCAAAATTAATTTTTTATATATTTTTAATCATTTTAATACGTTAATCTTAAAATAATTTTTAAAAAATAAAAAAATATATTATTTTAATACATTTTAATATAAAAAATATTTTTAAAAACAACTATATCCACATTTATAAATAAATTTGTAAGTCCTGGAGTTGCTTGTGACTTGTACGATATCCCTTAAATTTAGTTTCGTTCTATACTTAGATTTATGGGCTCAAGCTGCACCATGCCAGAACTTTTTTTTATTGTTAAAAAAAAATATTCAAACAATGCATGCGTGTTTTTTTTAAATGAAATTCGAGGTATAGACCCAATTAAAAAAAAAACAACTAATGCATAGATCAACTTAAAAAAAGAATAATATAACCAGTAAAAAAGGTAAAAAAAAAACGACAAAGTAAAAAAAATTATAACATTAATGATATAAATATCCACCCATGAAATAAAAAAACAAAACTCACAACCCTTTGAGCTTAAAAAAAATAAGTAAACACTAGCAAAATTTTTAAATCTGAGCTAAGATTTTAAACTCACAACCCCTTTAAATCTTAGATGCCTGCTGAATTAAAAAAAAAAAAAACTCAATTTTCAAACAATTTAATGTTGATTAGTAAAAGAACAACAAATAAAAAGACCCGAAAAAACACAAATTATTTTCAAAATCAATTAAAAATCCTACAAAAAACAAATAAATAAAAATAAAAGAGTTCAATCTCCAATTAAATAATATTGAAGGATGAAACTTAAAAAACATTAGTTTAAATAAAGAAAAACCAAGCAAACCCGGATAATCTCTCAAACTTGGATTAATCTCTAAAATTCAAAGCCCATAAAATCATAGACCTGGACTCAGCTAAAAGTTTAATTCTCAATCAATATAATGTAAAATGATAAAATCAGGAAAAATATTAATTTATAAAGTCCACCAAAGCATAAAAAAAAAAAGTAATAAAAAGAACATGGACCAAATTTGGCAGGGAAAAAAACACTTGAGGATAAAATTATATATATAAAAATATGAATTAAAAAATTTGTCTTGAATAAAACAAATAGTAATAAAAAAATATGGACTAAATTCAAAAGATTAAAAAAATTAAAGGGGGATGAAATTAAAGAAAAAATTAATTTTTTAATTTTTTTAAAAAACTATTCAAAATATTGGAGGATGGCATTGAAAAAAAAAACTTCAATGGTAGTTTAAATGTATAAAAATAATTAATTAGGATTTCTATTTAGAATACTGAAAGGATAATTTAAATATTTTTTTATGAAAATAAAAAAAATTAGCATTTTTGTTTAGAATAAAAAATAAATTATAAAAAAAAATAGTCTTGCATTGCCATTAGACCCAAATTACTTAAATCTAGAATAACTATCAAATTCAAAGGACTTAAAATATTTTCTATATTCTTAATAGTTTTTTAAAATTTAATAGTAACCCACTGTAAACCACAGTAATAGCAACAACTCAAGGACACACGCAATGCCAATTCTTTTAGAGAAGATTTGATAGGCCACTTCGAAGAGCTGTTTTTGTGTGATTTTATTATTAGGCATTTCTTAATAATGTTTTTCCAACTCCTCCAATGTATTTCTTAAGATCCTTATGAGAATGTCATACGGGAGTTGCTGATATGTGACATGCCATGGAATAGAAATCTCAGCTTTACTAATCACAATGACAATGCAAGCGATCATTTTTCAACATGAAGGGGTGTACTGACTTTTTGGCACTCTTGAGCTTGTGACATGATTTTTCCTTGCTATTAGCTATATGAGAAAATAGAACTTGAATAACTATTAGCTACAGATTTACTGAGACATGTAAATCCAGTGCTGGTCATGAGCTGTAGTTACGAGATTTTTTAAAATTTAAACAAAAGATTTAACTCTGTCCCTATGGTAGTCTAACCTCTGTGTGTGTTTTTGCTTTCAAGTACATAAGTGCATATTTATGTCAGATTAGTATACACACTTTAATTATTTATGTCTGGATTCACAAACTTGTGTATTAACATCTGATTCAAGATTGGAATCTAAATTGATAGCTATGGGCTGCGTGTTCTGTATTTTATAAACTGTTCACTTCTGTTAGGTGAAGACTCAAGAATCTGTTACCTACTGCATATGGAGTGAATATTTCATGCGGAAAATTTCATTTTCATTTAGAAATTTATTGAATTGTGGCCTTGTACATTTTTGTTTCTGATGCAGCAAGATTGTAGGACTGACTAGGTAATTGTTATCCTTTTTTAGGCATACACGTCCAGGTTCCTTAAGAACTTATGTGTATGAAGGCGTACGAGATACATCTCTTCCAAATACATTTGTAGTAGATATTGGTCAACTTGTCAATGCTGACATTGTATTGACAACATATGATGTGCTTAAAGAGGACCTCTCGCATGACTCTGGTAGGCACATCCTGAGATTCCAGAAGAGGTTCTTACAAACTCTGTAGTTGTTGTTTTTATTGATAAAGTGACCTTTATTTTTTCTCAATATTTTCTGCTTGTGTTTTAGAAAGGGATTAATTTGCATAAATGTTTTAGAGCTTAGATTATATCTTTCTACAAAATTTTTATCTGTAGCTTGCAGTTGTGGTTGAAGTTTGGTTGTTAAACATGTCTTACAAACAGTATTTTGCATCGACGTCTGCTATGGTATTGCTAGATTGATTTCGTTTTTTAATAGTCTATTGAAGTTATAAAGACTTGAACTTTCTTCAATGCTTCATTTCAGGGGGGTGGGGGTGCTCTTGGTAGGTAAGAGCTGTGCTCTCTGGACTTGGTATATGAGTATGACTATTTTCAGTGTGCTAGGTGAGCATAACATTGTTACTTGATTACTGTTTTAATTTAAAAAATCCAAAACAAAGATGGCACATTTATTTCATAGGAATTGATTATCATATTCTAAGGGGTGGCATAACTAGAAATTTTCTATTTTTTCTGCATTTCTTATTTGTTTTCAGTCTTCCGGTCTTAAGCAAGATTATAATTCTTTGGAAGGTTTGTAATGCATTTGGTGAGAGAAAAATCTACATACAGTTTGGTGGTTGGATGCTCTCAATCATGCAGAACAGAACAAGGATTCCACAGGTGAGCTGATAAGAAAGATTGAAGAGGCTGTCTCAGGAGCTCTAAACAATTCGAGATCATCAAGAATTGCATCACGGTTAGTGATTGTCTAAAATATGCTCAATGAATAAATATATCTTTCTATTTCAACTAATTTGCATAAATGTTTTAGAGCTTAGATTATATCTTTCTACAAAATTTTTATCTGTAGCTTGCAGTTGTGGTTGAAGTTTAGTTGTTAAACATGTCTTACAAACGGTATTTTGCATCGACGTCTGCTATGGTATTGCTAGATTGAATTCTTTTTTTTAATAGTCTATTGAAGTTTTAAATATTTGAACTTTCTTCAATGCTTCATTTCAGGTATGTTAGTCAACTGCCTGTTTACTTAGATGTTTGACTATTTAGTACGTTGAAGAAGGGGGAGAGGGGATTCACTGTGAGCACATTTTTATATTTGTTTGTCAGGAATATGAGGCAAGGTTATTTGGTCTTAACAAATTACATGGAGGCATTATTACATCTGCTGAAGAGGCAGTGAATCTGCAAAAAAGGAACTCAGAGAGAAATCGTTACTTCTGGAATTTAGACCGCCAAAAGAAAAATTTACTGTCATCTAATGATTTTAATGAAGAATCGAAGAAAAGAAAGACTTGAGAAACAGTGATGGTAAGTTTCCTTTATAATCCTTGGGGCACAGCACATGCAGGGAGGGGCAGTAACTTAAGAATTATTAAACTTACTGGATACTTGTGATTGAAGTCTTAGAAGAAGACTACGCAGACTGTAGCAAGAAGGATGAAGAAATGGAAGAAATTCTGTTAAATCGGTTAAAAAGACAGTTAAAACAGTTATGGCAATTATAGTCGTTCTTTCTGTTACAAAACTGTTACATACATATTAACTTATAAAATCACTAATCAACTTGTAACTTTGACAACAATGACTAAGATGTGCCCAAATGACTTCGAAAGGTTTCAACTTCACAAACCACTCTCATAAACAAAGAAACCAATGAATTCCTTTTTAGAGCAATGAAAAGCCTTCTTGAAAAACCTTCTTTTTATAAAAAATGAAGTCTTCTTGGCTGATCAAAATATGAAGTTACATCATCATCAACTATTTTAAAGTGAAAAACAGGACTGTAAGAAGCAGAATACAGAATCACCACAAAGTAACAAAAAGGAGAAGCCAATCCACCATCTGTGTGAGCATTAGGTTCTGATGGCAAGCAAGTTGAACCATGAGGTACACGACTGTGTGAGCTCGAGATCAAGACTCAGATTCTGTTACTGTAAATGATGCATCCCCAGCAGAATTCTGGGCTTCTAGTAGCTTTGCCTTGCCTTCTGCGTGTTCTCTTTCACATTGAATAATCCCCATTATAATATCAAGCATTGTACCTGTGGTAAAGATCAAACTGTGCCTAAATCAAAAGGAAATGCACATTCGCAAACTCCTCTAACTAGCAGCAGTCACATGAGAGTATAACTCACTAACTTCAGGGAAACTTTCAACTAACTGAAACCAAAGCGATCAGCCCAGAAAATCAAAATCTTTTCAAGTCTTCAATTTCATCAAATCAGCGATAAAGAAACATTTACAAATCGAAAGTAAAAATGAAGATGAAACTAACTTGGCAACCGAGCAGTCCTCAAGGTGCTTAACATTCTCTTGCCCTGCTGCCGTTGTTCTTCTCTCTGTTGAGAAAATTGATTTGATTAAAATGAAGAAATCATGGGGGTGATGTGATAAACCCTACAAGCTATCAAATTCCAATAAAGACATAAAAGAGAAGAAAATAAATTTGTTAAAAATTAATGGATACCCATAAAAATAAAAAATGATTCCAAAACTACCTGATAAGATCTTCACCGTTCCAGAAGATGATGAATGTGTGAGAAAATAGGGTTAGAGGGCCCTGCTTCTTTCTGCGCAGTATCAAGTATGTGCTGCACTCGTCTCCGTGGTTTAAGTGATAACCGGCCCACCCGCTTCAATTACCCCTCTCGTGCTTTCTAGTTTGCTTGTTGTCCGGAACTTTGAAAATTCATGTCATCTGTTAGAATTTCTGCTTTATAGTCTCTATGTGTTCTAAAAAAATTTCTCCATTTTCTTCTATGATGTTATTAGGTTAAAGACACCGTGGAAGAGAGCATATATAAACTGAACAGAAGTAGAAGCACCAGTTCATTCATAAGTGGGAACACGAAGAATCAGGATCAGCCTTTGTTAACCCTTAAGGATGTTGAGTCCCTATTCGCAACAGTGCCAGAAAGTGATGGAAAGCCAACTGAAAACCTAAGACATCTGCCCCCGTCCGTGGCTGCTGCTCTAGCAGCTGAGAGGAGACTGAAGGAAAATACAGCAGGAATTTCCGTGTGATAATGATTCTTTTCTTTGAACACCAAACCTCAGAATGGAATTGCAGTTAAGCAATCTTCTGGCTATATCATCACTTCCAACAGGCAGCTGTTGTTTCATCTCCAAAGGGGAGAGCGTCTCCCCGGTCCGTCATAGATTGTCTAACCAGAGGTTACATAGTCGTCTATGATTTTTATTTTTTTAATTGGTGTATATATGAAGAATGCCGTTTTTTAGCCCTCTGTCAGTTACAGAGAGTAATTTAACGAGGAATTCGTTGTAAATTAGTTCATTTAGCCATTATGTATACTCGCTGTGTAGGTTAAACAAAAATAACAGGACAAAGCTAAGAAAAGCTAGGTCCTCTTCTCCTTAGTCTCCAATGGCAGATATTAGACACCCCATTCAATCTTTGCACCATCTTTCTTTGTCTACTTTTGTTCAAAGAACTGGATCGTCAATATTTCTTCTTTTTCCGTTTTGTATAGAAACACATCGCAATAATCTTCATTACAACTAGCTCTGTTTTGCATTCTCCCATTCCAATGTCTGTGCTGTCAAGACATAATTTTATTAGAACTAAAAAAAACACTGACCTGAAGATCTACTATCACTCTATATTACCACATCGTTTTTATTTAAGATACTTGAAGGGTATGATAGAATAGTTTAAATGTTTTTTTATAAAAATAAAATTATAATCTGTTCCCGTAGATTGATAGGAACTTCAGAAAAATGGATTGATAGGAACTTCATTTTTCTGTTCAAGTACTGATCTATATAGTCTTCTCAATTTCTTCTTCGAAGTTTGGCCCTACATCAAGATCTACTATCCCTCTATATATACATGTCATAGTCCGCATGAAAGAGTGTTGGGTATATCAGCTTAGATTGCAGACAAAAACCAATAACACATAAATATTGAAATGATAAAATGATTTGTTTTTCACAACTCAATGAATAAAAAGAACAAACATACAGCAGACTAAGTTACAATGTGATTAATTTATTGGGTCCATACATGATAATAATATATCTAAGCCAAACCAATAACACATAAATATAGTTCAAGTTATGTCATTCTTTTAGAGTGCTCTAAATTAGAAAATCAGATATAACAATGAAAAGGGGAAGAAAATATGTATGATAACAAATTAATTATTTTAGAATACTTTAAGAATAATTTAATTTTATCATTGCAGCAGACAATCCCGATATTCGTATCAACTCCAGCTTTCCCTCGTCAAATTACTCTTAACAACAATCTAAGTCTGTACAAGATCCGACAGAACTTCAGACAAATGGATTGAAAAGGACTTGACCAGGCTCGGCTCTTAGAATTATTGACCATACTTTGTTTGACTTGTTCCGTGGTTTGTACGGGTACTGATCCATAGTTTTCTCAGGCCCTCCATTACGGAAATTTGGCGAGTCTCTCACTCTCACATACAGTACTTTTCCGTTGTCTTTTCAGTGGAAAATATGGGAAGGGAGAAGAAATTATTGATGAACTGGAAATTACAAAGCGATACACCCACAAGTGTGTCTCACGCTCAATTACAATATCTTCCATTGAATACATTGAATTGCTAGAAAAAACTTTCGAGATTAAAGTTTCTTTCATGGAATTCTTTGCTTTTTATCACCCTTTATTCACTTTTCTGCCTGACCATCTAAAGCTTTCACAAGTGTGAAAGCAAACTCAACGAAGACCAGAGATGCGTATATGCTTGCTGCTGCTCGTGTTTCATGATACAAATTAAACCTCAAGGAAGTGCAGTAGGAACTTCGTGGATTCTTACTCGTAATTTCAGTGTGGCAGCTGCTTTCTTTCTAACTATTGAAGAAATATTGGATGGATATTATTCACGAGACCATCCTTGACCTAACAACCATCTAGCTGTGAGGTGACTCTTAACGGAATTAATTAAGTTTGTTGCTATCAAATTTTTAACCTATATTTTGATAAATTTTTAAAAATAAAAATAAAAAATTAAAGGTTTACATGTGGTGATAACCTAAACATCAAGTGTAGTTTAAATATAGAAAACATTTATAAAACATTAAATAAAAAATTACAATGTTTGACCCATGTTTTGATAAAAAAAATAAATAAAAAATGCAATTTAAATATAAAAACTTTGACCCCTGTTTTGATAAATTTTCAAAATGTTTTTATAAAAAAATAGAAAACATTTATAAACAAAAAATTATTTAGGATACTTCAAGTGTAATTTAAATATTTTTTATAAAAAATGAAAAAAATTATAAAAAAAGTAATTAGCGTTTCTATTTAAAATACTTGAAAGGTAATTTAATTTTAATTTTTTTATATAAAAAATAGAAAAACTTTATAAAAAGAAATTATTTAGGATAAGATAATCTAAATGTTTTTTATAAAAATAAAATTATAAAAAAATTAATTAGACATGGCCACCAAATCCAATGTTTTTGAGTCATGATTGGCCGCCAGACCCAAGTGTCTTGGTATGCCTTGTCTGCCAAATCTAACAGCTTATAAAAAAAAAGAAAAAAAAAATTGTTATTAGAAAGAATCTTTGTTAACAAAGTGTTGTTATTTTTAGTTTGTTTGATTTTGTGGTCAAAACTATGTTTAGGTATGTTTTTAAAAATATATTTAATATAAAAAATAATTAAATTAATATATTTTTAGTTTTATTAAAAATAAACAATATTAAAAAAGTATTTATTTTTAAATAAAAAATATTTAAAAAAAAAAAAAAACAAGAACTTCAAGCAAGAAGTAGCTACGTAAAATTTCTCCCTTGTTAAGGGAAGGTCCTATTGGAGTCATAGCCCTCATACCAATGGCTTGGAAACTAGTCATTGTTGAAGTATGGTTAGTAGTACTTTTAGTTCTCTGCAGTAGATAGGATATTTGCATCAATTCCAGCTTTCCCTCATCAAATTACTCTTAACAGCATTAATCTAAGTCTGTACAAGATCCGACAGAACTTCAGAAAAATGGATTAATAGGAACTTGACTAGGCTCATTGAAGGATCATATTTTTTTTTTATTATCAGGATTATTTAAAGATAGTTTAATTTTTTTTTTATAAAAAATAGAAAAAATTTATAAAAAAAAATATTTAGGATACTTTAAGTGTAATTTAAATATTTTTTATAAGAAATAAAAAAAATTATATAAAAATTTAATTAGCATTTCTGTTTTAGATATTTGAAGGGTAGTTTAAATATATTTTTTTATAAAAAATAAAAAAAATTTATAAAAAGAAATTATTTAGGATGTGATTGTTTTTTATATAAAAAAATTAATTAGGCATGGTCATCAAACCCAATACTCTTGGGTTTTGCTTGGCCGCCAGACCCAAATCTCTTTGGTCTGGCTTAGTTGCCAGACCTAAAAGCCTATAAAAAATAAAAATAAATTAAAAGCACAAACTGCTTTCTCCCCCGCCTATTACTTTTTCTTTATTGGAAAGAATCTTTGTTAATAAAGGGTTGTCATTTTTAGTTAGTTTGTTTTTTGATCAAAATTGTGTTTAAATATGTTTTAAAATATATTTAATATAAAAAATATTAAATTAATATTGTTTTAGTATGGTTAATAATAATAAAAAAATATTAAAAAAAATTTATTTTAATATATTTTTAAATAAAAAATACTTAAAAAAAAAAAACATGCACTTCAAGCAATAACTAGCAACGTAAAATGTCTCCCTTGTTAAGGGAAGGTCCTATTGGAGTCGTTGTTGAAGTATGGTTAGTAGTAGATATTCGCATCAACTCCAGCTTTCCCTCATCCAATTACTCTTAACAACAATCTAAGCCTGTACAAGATCCGATAGAACTTCTGAAAAATGGTTGATAAGAACTTGACCAGCCTCATTGAAGGACCATATATATATTTTTTATTATTATTAATGTGAGTGTTCAGACTAGATTATGTATATCTCGACAAATTTTACGGGTCTTGAAATTAACAACCATGTAAGTATTCAGTAATTCTGAGATTTATAGGACTCAAAATAATAATCTCTGAAAAACAAATCTAAAACTGAATTAATTTAGCTATACCCCTAAAATTACTGACAATACTTTGTTTGACTTGTTCCATGGTTGTTACGGGTACTGATCCATAGTCTTCTCAGTCTCCTCGTCGAATCTGGCCCTCCATTATGGAAATTTGGTGAGTCTCTCACTCTCACATACACTTTTCCGGGAAGGGAGGAGAAATTATTGATGAACTGGAAATTACAAAGTGATACACCCACAAGTGTGTCTCGCGTCAATTACAATATCTTCCATTGAATACATTGAAGTGATCAAATTGCTAGAAAAAAACTTTCGAGATTAAAGTTTCTTTCATAGAATTCTTTGCTTTTTATCACCCTTTATTCACTTTTCTGCCTGCTTGTCAAAAGTGAGAAGACTTGACATTGTAGAGACCTTTATCCATTCATAGTATACACATTAGAGGCAGTGTGCATGTGAACGTAGGACTTTCCAGTTAATGTCGCATACTATGATATGGAAAGGGGAAAGAAAGTTGAGATAATTCTTGATCCTGACCATCTAAAGCTTTCACAAGTGTTTTTCTAGCTCATTTTCCATGACATAATCAGATACTGAAAAGTGTTTTCCAACTTATTTTTCATTACACTACCAAATATCAAAAAATAATTCATTTTTCAGAAATTTACTTTTCCAGAATTCACTTAAAACAAAAAAATTATTTTCCAGAATAGTAGAGAAAAAACAAAAGTGAGAAGACTTGACATTGTAGAGACCTTTATCCATTCATAGCATACACGAGGCAGTGTGCATGTGAAGGTAGGACTTTCCAGTTAATGTCGCAAACTATGATATGGAAAGGGGAAAGAAAGTTGAGATGGAATTTTATCAGAAATTAGTAAGCCGTGTCAAGCACGAGAGCAATCATAGTTTTATTGAACAATTCAATTCACTTATTCAGTAGCTTTATTACTTATTCCTTACGAGCGATATGTTTTAAATTTTTAAATCAGAATATTCTTTTGAATCGTTATATATATTTATTTAAGACTAAAATTCTCTAATGTGTCGCTACAATGAGAAAGGGAAAATTTGATCCTTTTCTCCATTTCATGGTCTTTTTCAATTTTT